>NC_064623.1:224071999-224375030 GCF_023898315.1 Schistocerca nitens
GGGGCAATCTGGTTAATGTGTACAATGAAGGCTTTGAAAGCAGAGTAGTTGAGACTGATACAGTCGGTGACACCTGTTACTGTCATACTCTTGAAGTAAGTGATATACATGAGGTGCTTGACATGAAGATTGAATAAGTGTTTGGGCAAATGAGATTATATCAGACATGGCCTACTGTAACTCCCATTTTGGCTACAGGTTTTGGTAATATGTGTGAAGTGTTGGATGACATGCAAATTATACTGGGCAGTAGTCAGAATGTTTAGTGAAAGGTAAATGAAAGGATAAAGTTTGGGGGTAGCATGCAAATTAGAGGGAATGGATGTTACTTAATAGGATCTTGAGCTGCAGTTGTGCCATGGTGCGTTAGGTAGGAGTGTTGTTGGGCACCATTTCAGACAAGAATATCAAGATGGCTGAAGAGGAATTGCAACTGCTTTACAGAGTAGGTAACATGGTAAGCAGATTGAGTTGATAAGAATTGCTGTTGGAGGTTATGTAGCTGTTAAAAGAGAGAAATTTTCTGGAGCACACTAATGATAAAACATATGTGATATCTTGAACAGTGGGTGGTGGGACACCAGGAATATTGGTGGTGAGTAGTTGGTTACTTAGATGGTTACTTAGTTAGTTTGTTTCATGTTCCATGGATAATTTGCATGATAACTCATAGTCATATGGATGAGTCCATACAAGTTTCACATAGCAAATTAATTTGTAAATATGGCTACATGATGGACATCTGCATAGTTGCTTTCCATTTTTCATTATTGTTATTAATTATGCAGATGTGAGTTCATAATTCCTTTTGCACATTAAAATTGTAGAAATTTTTCTATGAAACAGCACGAGCTGCAAGAAGAAACTATTTCAGTTTGTTTTCTAATTTTACTTTGCTGTCTCTTAGATGTTTTCTAGCACTGGGTAGGTTATCAACAACATTAGTTGCAGCATTGTGCATCTCTTATTGTACTCAAGAAAGGTTTATTTTGGAGTAATGAATGTCTTTCTCCTTCTGGTATTGCAATTAAGTCATCATTGTTCCTTTTGAACTGCACCAGATTATTTACAAAAATAATGATGAGAATATAAATACAATGTGCAGCAGTAGCCAGAAAGCCCACCTCTTCAAAACGTTTCCAGCAAAATGATCATGGGTGAGCACCACTTAGAATGTTTACAGCACATTTCTGAACAATGATCACTTGCTCCATTAAAAATGAGTGACCCTAAAACATTACTCCACATGTAATTATTGGCTGAAACGCCAACAGTTATAAATGCAAACGTGGCTGCTAAGATGTTTTAAGTGTTTAAAAAGTCCTTTATCCATTTTAGATCCTCATCAAGTCGACACTAAAAAATTTTGAAGTTTCCACCCTATTTATTATTTCCTCATCATGTATTACGCTTATCATTGATATTCAACCACTAGACATGCACAACTGAATATACTGTGTCTTTGAAACTGAGACCATTCGCAGAAAACCAGTCTATGGTACATTTAAGAACACTGTTTGCCACTTCTTCTGTTGCTGTATGTATGTTTGGATTGATTATAATACTATTGTCATCGCAAAAGGAATTAATTTGGCTTGATGTATATTAGATGGAAGAATATTTTCATATATGATGAAGACTAGGGGATCAAAGACTGATTCTTGGGGAGTCCCATACATGATTTCTCAACCATCAGAATAATGTCCTCAGACAATATTGCTTAAATTACGAAATACAACTTTCTGCATTCGTTTGGTGTGACATGACATTGTCCATTTGTTGACTATATCATGAATCCCATAAAACTTTAGTTTATCTAGGAGAATATTGTGATTCACAGTCAAAGGCCTTATTTCATTCTTGTGAAATTTGGTAAATTTGAATGAATGTGTAGGTGGTATACTGAGTTGAGCAACTTTGCTGAGGATATTATTGTTGTCCAGGTGAGGTACTATTATAGAATACATTGCCTTATCAAAAAATTTGGGAAATGCAGTCAGCAGTGAAACAGGTTGGTAGTTATTGACGTCTCTCCCATCACCTTCCTTAAAGATTGGTTTAACAACGTCATATTTCAGTCTCTCTGGAAAAATGCCTTGAATTTCTGATCCATTACAGATTTCAGGTAAGACAGGACTTATTATATTTGAACAAATCTCTACCACTGTATTGGAAACACCATGAAAATCAGATGAGATTTAGTTTTAGAGGCAATATATAATTTCATAAATCTTGGAAGGAGAAGCTGGTGATGCATTCATATGACTGAATTTTATGATGATTTATTTTTCAACAGGCTGCTGTGATTTTACACTTCAACTGTTTTTGCTCTATTGTCTCTACTATACTTAAGACATGATTATTAGAGATATTTGTTACCTCTGACTCATCACTTATCACTTACAGCCCTTTCATTCAGTTCAGTTGTGCTGTTACCCTATCTATGGCTGGTTGTCCTGTCCCTCATTTCACTACATAATATGTAGCATTCAGTCTGCTGTCACAGTTACCGGCTTCTGAAATTATGTACATGTTCCCTGACTTTTTAATATCTTTTCTTAGTAATTTTCAGTATTTAGCAGTTTACAACTACTGCAGCATCTTTCTTTCTTCCTCCGCACAGATGGGTATATTTACTTTTTCCTTTCACAAGGTACTTTAACCCATTTAGTGAAATGTGTTATTTTATATGGCTGTTTAATATCCTTTCTGATTAGCTTATGTGGACAGCTATTTTCAGTTATTTATTTTATCAGGGAATAACTATTATTTCACCATAAATTTCAACATGGGTAATTTCCTGTATTGAGTTATTTATTTTATCATGGAACAGAATAAATTTTATGTTAACAATTATTTAATCATAAATTTCGTCATGCGATTTTTCTTGTAAGCTATTCTTAAAAACATTTCTCTTGTAGTCATTAATTATTGTAACTAATTTCGACTCAGACATAACACTAAGGTGCTCTCTTATTTAGCCTAACTAAGTGTGTACCATGATCAGAGAGAGGATTTGTTCTTGGGTAAACAGTTATTTTCTTGATTTGAGTTTCATGAAAGAAAACATTGTCAATTAGCATCCCAGAATGCTTTAGAAAATCTATACTGAAGTAACCACAGTTTAGTAGCTGCCTGATTCTGTCTGACAGATAGCATAGTAAAGAATCCAGATTCCTCATCATCATCATCAGTGTTCTGGCCTAGTGCAGGTCTCTTTGCAGTCGTGTCACATGCTACCCTCATATACTCTGATATCTTGTGTGTCTTCTTCTTCTTCTTCTTAGATCCACCGTTGGTTCCACAGGATCCATCACTAAACAATCTCTTGTTTTCCACTGTCCCAACCAATTGTGTTTTCTCCTCCTGTTTACTTTAAAATTTCTCTCTCCTCCCCCACTCATCTCAACACATCCTCATTTCTCACTTTTTCTACCCATTTTATCTCTTCCATCATCCCTCAAATTTACATTTCAAATGCTTCTAATCTTCTTTCATCCTTATTCCTTAGTGTCCATGTCTCAGCTCAATATAATAACACACTCGCATCAAACACTTCGCTAGTATCTTCCTCAGCTCTGTGTTCATGCAGTCACCTAGAAGCCTCTTCTTCCTATCAAATGTCTCCTTGGCAGCTACTATATATGTTGTTGTTGTTGTGGTCTTCAGTTCTGAAACTGGTTTGATACAGCTCTCCACGCTACTTTATCCTGTGCAAGCTTCTTCATCTCCCAGTACTTACTGCACCCTACATCCTGCTGAATCTGCTTAGTGTATTCATCTCTTGGTCTCCCTCTACGATTTTTACCCTCCACGCTGCCCTCCAATGCTAAATTTGTGATCCCTCGATGCCTCAGAACATGTCCTACCAACGGGTCCCTTCTTTTTGTGCCACAAACTCCTCTTCTCCCCAGTTATATTCAATACCTCCTCATTAGTTATGTGATCTAGCCATCTAATCGTCAGCATTCTCCTGTCGCACCACATTTCGAAAGCTTCTATTCTCATCTTGTCCAAACTATTTATCGTCAATGTTTCACTTCCATACATTGCTACACTCCATACAAATACTTTCAGAAATGACTTCCTGACACTTAAATCTATACTCGATGTTAACAAAATTCTCTTCTTCAGAAACTCATTTTTGCCATTGCCAGTCTACATTTTATATCATCTCTACTTCGACCATTATCAGTTATTTTGCTCCCTAAATAGCAAAACTCCTTTACTACTTTAAGTGTCTCATTTCCAAATCTAATTCCCTCAGCATCACCCGACTTAATTCGACTACATTCCATTATCCTCGTTTTGCTTTTGTTGATGTTCATCTCATATCCTCCTTTCAAGACACTGTCCATTCCGTTCAACCGCTCTTCCAAGTCCTTTGCTCTCTCTAATACAATTACAATGTCATCGGCGAACCTCCATAGATTTTAATACCTACTCCAAATTTTTCTTTTGTTTTGTTGACTGCTTGCTCAATATACAGACTGAATAACATCAGGGAGAGGCTTCCCTTTCATGCTCCTCAACTCTTCTAACCCCCATCTGGTTTCGGTACAAATTGTAAGTAGCCTTTCGCTCCCTGTATTTTACCACTGCCACCTTTAGAATTTGAAAGAGAGTGTTCCGGTCAACATTGTCAAAAGCTTTCTCTAAGTCTACAAATGCTAGAAACGTAGGTTTGCCTTTCCTTAATCTTTCTTCTAAGATAAGTCGTAAGGTCAGTATTGCCTCACATGTTCCAGTATTTCTTCGGAATGCAAACTGATCTTCCCCGAGGTCGGCTTCTATCAGTTTTTCCAGTCATCTGCAAAGAATTCGCGTTAGTATTTTGCAGCTGTGACTTATTAAACTGATAGTTCGGTAATTTTCACATCTATCAACATGCTTTCTTTGGGATTGGAATTATTGTATTCTTCTTGAAGTCTGAGGGTATATCGCCTGTGTCATACATATTGCTCACCAGATGGTAGAGTTTTGTCAGGACTGGCTCTCCCAAGGTTATCAGTGGTTCTAATGGAAAGTTGTCTACTCCCGGGGCCTTGTTTCGACTCAGGTCTTTCACTGCTCTGTCAAACTCTTCACGCAGTATCGTATTTCCCATTTCATGTTCATCTACATCCTCTTCCATTTCCATCATATTGTCCTCAAGAACATCGCCCCTGTATAGACCCTCTATTTACTCCTTCCACCATTCTGCTTTCCCTTCTTTGCTTAGAACTGGGTTTCCATCTGTGGTTCTCTTCTCTCCAAAGGTCTAATTTTCCTGTAGGCAATATCTATCTTACCCCTAGTGAGACAAGCCTCTAAATCTTTACATTTGTCCTCTAGCCATCCCTGCTTAGCCATTTTTCACTTCCTGTCGATATCATTTTTCAGACATTTGTATTCCTTTTTGCCTGCTTCATTTACTGCATTTTTATTTTTCTCCTTTCATCAATTAAATTCAATATTTCTTCTGTTACCCAAGGATTTCTACTAGCCCTCGTCTTTTTACCTACTTGATCCTCTGCTGCTTTCACTATTTCATCCCTCAAAGCTACCCATTCTTCCTCTACTGTATTTCTTTCCCCCGTTCTTGTCAATTGTTCCCTTACACTGTCCCTGAAACTTTGTACAACCTCTGGTTTAGTCAGTTTATCCAGGTCCCATCTCCTTAAATTCCCACCTTTGTGCTGTTTCTTCAGTTTTAATCTACAATTCATAAACAATAGCTTGTGATCAGAGTCCACATCTGCCCCTGGAAATGTCTTACAATTTTAAACCTGGTTCCTAAATCTCTGTCTCGCCATTATATTATCTATCTTATACCTTCTAGTATCTGCAGGATTCTTCCATGTATACCACCTTCTTTTATGATTCTTGAACTTCTCTCCCTTTTCCTACTCTCGAATTACAGTCACCCATGACTATTAAATTTTCGTCTCCCTTCACTACCTGAATAATTTCTTCTATCTCATCATACATTTCATCAATTTCTTCATCTGCAGTGCTAGTTGGCATATAAACTTGTACCACTGTAGTAGGCGTAGGCTTGGTACCTATCTTGGCCACAATAATGTATTCACTATGCTCTTTGTAGTAGCTTACCTGCACTCCTAGTTTTTTATTCATTGTTAAACCTACTCCTGCATTACCCCTATTTGATTTTCTATTTATAGCCCTGTATTCACCTGACCAAAATTCTTGTTTCTCCTGCCACCGAACTTCACTAATTCCCACTATATCTAACTTCAACCTATCCATTTCCCTTTTTAAATTTTCTAATCCAATTAAGGGATCTGACATTCCACGCTCTGATCCGTAGAACGCCAGTTTTCTTTCTCCTGATAACGACGTCCTCTTGAGTAGTCCCTGCCTGGTGATCCGAATGGGGGACTATTTTACCTCTGGAATATTTTACCCAAGAGGACACCATCATCTCCTTACCCCACCTCTATTGGATCATATGTCTTCTGTAATTATGCCTTCTCCAAGATATTTGAAAGCACTATTGGCTTCTGTATCTCCCCAACTATGTTGTTGCTAAGGCTACTACTATAAAATGAACAGAAAAATAATTTCTTGCTCTTATCATCATGCATTTTTTCTTATTAATTCTTATTCTGAATTCCTCACAGGTCTTATTTAAATCTTTTATCATTCCTGTCATAGTTCTGTCTATCTCTGTCAATAACACTACATCACCTGCAAATTGAATGCAAATTATCCTTCTACCACCAACACGCAATCATCTTTTTTCGTTTCAAACATTCCTGAATAACATGCTCCAAATATATGTTAAACAATATTGAAGAGAGACAACAGCTGTGCAACCCTCATCTTCCAACTGTGATTTCCTCTATCACCACATCCACAATCTGTGCTCATATTTGTTGTATTATGTATAAATTATCAGCCATTAATCCCTCCAGCCGACTTCATTATTCCATGGAATGTCGATTAATTTATTCCACCCTACTCTGTCAAAGGATTTCTCCAAGTCAACGAAAACAGTATAAACGTCTTTCTACTTTCAGCATATTTTTCATGTATAATTCTCAACAGTCCATTTGCATGTATTGTACCTTCCGCTCTTCTAAATTAATACTCTTTCTCTGTGATACTTTATTCCAGTCTCCCATAGAGTCTTCTATTTATCACCCTTAGTAGAACTTTTTCTGCATGAGAAATCAAACGTATGATTCTAAAATAACCACATTTCTTGGCAAAGTGTTTTCCCTCAATCGGTCTCATTATTGTCAAGAGAAAGTTATCTAGCCATTCACATTTTTCCTATATCTTATTACATTGTTAAGTTAACTCTTTCACACCCCTACTGCCAAGGCTGTTAAACAACTCTGCTGGTAATCCATCAGTTCCATTTGTTTTGATTCTTCTCCAAAGCCTGTTTTACTTCTCCTTCCAAGATGCAGTATTCTTTGTCCTCATCTACAACTCTCGTCTCCACTTCTAATTCAGTATCGTTTGGTTTTTGGTCAGTCTCATTTAGGCACTCTACATTTGCTTGTCATCTTCTCAGCACTTCATCCAGTTTATGTACCATTGTACCATCACTTCTTTCTACTTCCGTACTTGTCCTGCTTTACTTTGATTTAGAGACTATGCCAGCAGCTAATCTGTACACTGTTCCATATCTTACTTATTATTCTAGTTTCTATATTTCATTACATCTCTCTTTCATCGATGTCTTTCTTGGCTGTTCGATTTCTCTTCTTAATTCATTGTTGAGATTTCTGTCCATTCTTTCCCCTTATTCAATTAATATTATCATCCATTTTGTTCTCTGTTCAGTCTCGTCCAGCACTGAGTTGCTACCCACTCTTAACGTTATTCTCTCAGACTCCCTCACCTTTACAACTTCTTCAGGAGTTACCTTAAGCTTTGGGGTTACCCTCTTCCATTTCTCGTTCTTAATCTCTTCATTTGAAGAGATTGCGAAGTGCTATTGAACTATGAAATAAATTTTCCTCAGCTCTAGAGTCACAACTGATGTAATCTTGATATACTGTTCTCTCCACAGTAGGCATAGAAAACATTCAATCTTGGCACAGTAAAGTGCAATGCTGTCCGTAAAATAGCTTCATACATATAACATCTGTAGATTAGTTGATAAATTAATAACCTTGCCAATGTTCAGTGAAAATATTGGATGTTGGCTCAGAAGTGTGCAATGCTGCCCACATTGAAGCTGGCACAAACATTACCACTTATAATATTTCTCTGACTCTGATTGAAAAATAATCTCTTTAAAAAAAATTCATTGGGTTCAAATAAACGCGACATAGGAGAGGAAGAGGTACTGATAAGGAGATATCCTAAGACCAAATGCTTCAGTTAGAAAACTGTACTTAAAATAAATTTTCGCCTTTACAAAATCTGAAATGAAACATTTCACATTAACTTTAAAATCAGTGAACTTCACAACTGTTCTACAATTCTCATGTACTGTCGTAATTAAAAGCACTTGGATTGTTACATGACAAAAAGTCTGACATTGTTTGACAAAAAAGAATCCAAAATTTAACTTCTCTGTATCGGGATTACTAAACAAAAAAAAATGTTACAAATCGGGTATATACAATCAACCTATACATTAAACATGATGGAAAATACATCATTCCTACATTCAAGGGTCAGTATTGTAAAATTCAGCTAAATCCACACATACTTAGAACTAAATATACAAAGTTTCATTAACTTACAAATTCGTTCCAGTTGCTTTCACATTGAGTTACATTATCAATTCATTACTCTTCTCTAATTGCCACAGACTGTGGTCAGTATTGTTAAGAATCAGTATTACTTCCATTCTTGGTAATTTTATAGCCATTCATTACATCATTTTATAAAAACTGTATTATGCTGCATCCTTAGACCAACAACTAAATATTCCCAGCTAGCCACTAGCTTTAAGTCTTACATTGTACCTATGACAGAGTGCTCTCAATAGCCATTTGACATAAATGCTTACACCAGCTCCTCATAAAATGTCATGAAACTTAGAATGCTGTCTCTCAGTGGCCTTTTTTATGCAATATTGGCTTCAGGTGGCCTTCTACTTGCAATACATACAAATAAAATTAAAGCAATAACAGCCTTCAGTCGCAAAAATAAAGCCTAGGATTCAGCCACTGCTAAGAGTGCCTTCATCATAAATAAAACATTTAAACTGACCCATAACATAAGTACAAAGTTTTAGGAAACATGGTTTTTAAGTGTAAGTACAGACTAGCAGTATAAAAAGAACAGGCATAGTACTTACATGTCGAGTATAAAATAAATATCAAGCGATAAAGCTATAGTCACAAAATTTTAAAATAGAAAACATAGAAGGCAAGCCACTATGGGCTGCTGACACACATCGAGCTTCAGTAGCATCAGGCTGAGGTTCTCGCATTTGCAATTGTGGACAGGTGAACATTACACCAAAGATGTCATCTAGTAGCTGCAAATACATACGGGCTACTTATGATTCAAAATATAGATAGTAGGATATTGTGATGAACATTATGTAACACATGGAGTAAGAGTCAAGGAAGCTGAGTAATTCAGTGACTAGAAAAACGGTATAACATGAAATGTAGTTAATATAAACCATTAATGAACAAAAATTACATATTGACTGAGATAGAAAAAATATTTCGGTAACTGTACGAAGGAACACGAAATCAAATGTAAAGTTGTAACACTATCGACCTTTTGAGAGTCGAGAGACTTTGCACAAAGGAAGCAAAAAATGAGACTTGTACAGTATGCAGTGTGGTGGTGGTGGTTAGTGTTTAACGTCCCGTCGACAACGAGGTCATTAGAGACGGAGCGCAAGCTCGGGTGAGGGAAGGATGGGGAAGGAAATCGGCCGTGCCCTTTCAAAGGAACCATCCCGGCATTTGCCTGAAGCGATTTAGGGAAATCACGGAAAACCTAAATCAGGATGGCCGGAGACGGGATTGAACCGTCGTCCTCCCGAATGCGAGTCCAGTGTGCTAACCACTGCGCCACCTCGCTCGGTACAGTATGCAGTGTATAAGAGGGTCTGCAGAATACAATATTCTTTGACTGTGTGAAGTTTAATGTTTATATGTAATTAACAAATGTTTATAATGTTATGTAAGTAACAATAAGTATCTTTTATTTAACTATGTATTATTGTTTGTAAAGTGAAGTCAACACCAGCACAGGGCTCAGGTTAAATATAGTTGAAAACCAGTAGTGATCTACCGACGTTCTGGAAGGTCGGAATAGGTGGAGATTTTTTCCTGCTAACTGAAGCAGTTAGGAGACGGTAGAAGTGGAGGGAGTCAGACAGGGGCAAGACCCTGTGGAGGGAGGTGGCGAAAGCTGATGGCGCGCTGTACACCGCAGTATTGTTTAAACAAAGCTAAAGTTTAACCGCTTAATAGCTGTGAGTGAAGGGGAAGTGCTAAGGTACAAATTTGCAACGCTTTAGAGCAGATATAAAATTACGTCTGCAACGAGTGTTCGTTGCTCGATGTGAAATGGTCTAAGGCATCCATTACTTAGACTGACACAGATCCCCAGGAACGTCAAACTTATATTTACGACGGTATAAGTCGCATTATTCGACGCCATGAAGACAAGTAATAATCTCAATCGTTGCAAATGGTACGTGCCTTCAAAGCACCTAAATCTCCAGCAACTGTGCTCACAACGACACTATTGAAATTAACCGTCCATAGTTCTGTATACGAGCTGTGTTGACAAGTTTTTGCGTGTTCAATAATCGTTTAAGTGTTTTTTTACACTAAACTACACATTTAATATAAAGTGTTCCATGTAGGGATCCTTTACTATAGTAAAAAGAACGAAACCGAGAATCCATTCGTGAGAAACATTGTAGCGCAGTTGAGTGTTTACTTTCAATGTAAATGTGAAGAATTGCAGATTGCCTTAAAAGTAAGTAAAGTAAATAGCAATTCTAACTAGTGTTATTGGGATCTTCTGTCCAAGAAACTACGTAAAGTATTTCAATAAAACTGAGAAAAACCAAGTATAAAAAACCTTTTACAATCATTTCGATTTCGATACTAACAAAGGTATCGTAAAATGTTTCTTGTGTATAATACATGTTTTCAGAGGCAGTGTTGCTGGTCTTACCTTCTGAAACGTAAGTAGGCATTATTGTCGTTCAGGCGTTGTTTTCATGGACCAAAACTTCCGAAGTGTGTGTTTGTGTGTGTGTGTGTGTCTGAGCAATTCTGAAAGCAGTCTACGTGCATTAGCCTGGTCCTTCAGTGATAGAAATAATTAAAAGAGAAAAAGTTTTAATAAGAACCAAAATAAATAACAAATTTGGTGAATTTGTTGAATAACGTCAATCGATTCGTAATATTGGCTGGCGACCGTGTTTTTCAGTATTATTAACACTCGCAAGATGTAGTTTGACGAAAAAGAAAAGTTGCCACCAAGACTATACGATAACGTCACATTTGACCGAGTTTTATCCATTATGTGGCATCTAAGGCCACTAGCGATTGTTAAGGACGTAACTGTGTTTAAGTGCTTCAATTACCGAAGCTAGAATAACATCTTAAGTACTAAACATAATTGCTGGAGTAGAAACCGTGAGTGTTGTAAGCGGCCTTTTACTATGTCTACATACTATCGTTATATATGTGTTAAAGTGATAGAACTGCACTTACATTGCCATGCTATCGTTATAAAGTAACCGCTTCGTACCATTGAAGAAGCTTTTATTACGTAATCGTAGCTGCTCATTAAGAATGAGTCCATCTTTTCGAGAAAGATGTTTAAAAGTTTCTAATTCTTAGAGAACACCTAATCTATGCCCTTTCTTCTCAGTGTGCAAAACGTTGGTATCGTGAAAAGCTTTAGGCTCGTGGCCTGTAATCAGAAAATGGTCGGCAAAAGACGAATTTTGGGTGCTAGTATAATTTTTTCTTAAAAAATGTTCTTTTTATCTGGCTGTAAAGTCATGTCCTGTTTGTCCTATGTAGTAAGAACAGCAGGTGTCGCAAATAATCTTGTAGACACCAGAGTTTTCCAAAGGGAAACGGGTCGATTTTAAATTACGAATAAAACTTTGTTTCAGACTATTATTCGTTAAAAAGGTGTCATTACAGTTGTATTTCTTACGAAGAAGGCGTTGAATCTCAGAGGAGATGGGTCGCAAGAAAGGAATAGAAAAAACTTCTTCTTTCAGCTGGACTTAATGATAGGGGTGCCTAGTGTAGTAACTCTTTTAACAGTTTTCTTTTTAAGGATGTTATCCACTATGGCATGTTCGTATTCATTATTAACTACTGATTAAATTAATTTGTTCCTCGAATTTTTCTTCCGAGAGAGGAATAGAAGTAGCTCTGTGAACAGCGTTTCTATGAGATTGTGGGTGCATAGAAGATGCAGGTATGATCTGATCGGTAAATCTATCTTTAAGAAAAATATTCAACGAGTATTTATTTTTCTCTACTGTAAGCGTCTAGTCAAGAAAATTCAATTGACGGGCCTCAGTTTCGAGTTTGCTGATGAAGGATATTTCCTCGCGAAGTTCACTGAAGAGATTGAAAATACGCTCAATGCCATCAACAGGTACTTTGTTGATGACGAAAATATCATCGACATATCTGAATTAGGGGAGAGTGCCTAGCGCTGTAGCTGAAAAACAGTTGAAGAACTGTTCTTCTAGAGAGTTAATGAAAACGGCAGCAAGGATATCAGCTAACGGATTTCCCATAGCAGGACCGTCGGATAGCTGATACAATTTTTCATTAAATTCAGAATAGTTGTAGTTGACTATGACTGTAATTGCATTCATAAAGTCAGTGGTTTGTTCTTCTGAAAGTTCTTTGTTGAAATGACGTAAATTTTTTTCTACTATTGTAAGCATTACTTGTACTGGAATGTTTGTATAGTGATTTTTGATATCTAGTGAAAACAACTTGGTATCAGGGCTGCATTCTAAATCTTTAAGTTTATGTACTAAGGTGTGACTATCGCACACTGAGAAGAAAGGGCGTAGATTAGATGTTCTCGAAGAATCAGAAATTATTAAACATCTCTATCGAAATGATGGCCTCAGTCTTAATGAGCAGCTACTATTACATAATAAAATCTTCTTCAACGGTATGAAGCCATTACTTGATATTTGATTTCGTGTTCCCTCGCGCAGTTACCGAAATATTTTTTCTATCTAAGTCGATTCATAATTTTTTGTTCATTAAATGGTTTGTATTAACTTCATTTCATGTTATACCGTTTTTCTACCCACTGAGTCATTCAGCTCCCTTTGTAATTCTGTAATGGCGTTTTCAGACTTTAAACTGTACTTCTAAGCTCTTATGTGCACAAATTGTTACCATGTCTGCTGCTGCCAGATAAAATATTGCCTCTTACTTCATGTGTTACATAATGTTCATCACAATATTCGTCTGTCTATATTTTGAATGTTGGGTAGCCTGTATGTATTTGCGGCTGCTAGATGGCAGTTTTGATATAATGTTCACCTGCCCGCAGTTGCTAACGTGGGTGCCTCAGTCTGATGCTACCGCAGCTCGATGTGAGTCAGCAGCCCATAGTGGCTTGCCTTCTTTGTTTTCTATTTTAAAATTTTGTGAGTAAAGGTTTATTGTTTGATATTTATTTTATGCTTGACGTGTAGTACTATGCCATTTCTTTTTATACTGATTGTCAGTACTTACAGCTAAAAAACGTTTCCTAAGTCTTTGCACTCATGCTATAGACCAGTGTAAATGTTTTATTGCTGATGAAGGCATCCTTAGTAGAGGCCGAAACCTAGGCCAAAAAGACGTCATTTTTGCGACCGTGGGCCGTTATTTCTTTTATTTTACTTTGTAATGGTTCCTCTCAATGCAGCCATGTTTAAAACTTTAATACAAGCAAATCTTAATTTTTTAAAGAATCGTATAGAAAATATCTATCAGAGGCTTAAATTTGCCTTTCTACATGCATAAAGGCTGGTCTTGCGGCCTAGTACATGAAATACATGCAAATCTTAATATATAAAACAACTGAATAGAAAATACCAATCAGAGGCTCCACATGGCCTTATTACACACATTAATGCTGATCTTAGCTAGTAAAAGTTTGGGGCTCCAAGTGGCCTAGTTTTACGTAGGATAAATATCAAAGCTAACAAAGTGTCATAAAATATCATTAACTATAACTTCATATGACATTCAGAGGCCTATGCATAATTCATAATGAAAATACATAACTCGATATGGCTTTCACAAGAACAATGTGCAGTATTATATGGAAATATGGCTCTGTATGGCCTGTATGAGTACATATTAGACAAATAGAAAGATAGATTCAAAGTATGGTATCCTGTTCGTAAAGACCCAATACTTATAGGTTGTGTAGCACCCTCAGGGCTTCATAAATTTCAGTCTAGTAAATGAACTATATTTCTAACAGTGGGCATTGCTGTAGGGAAAGATACGGGAAAGATTGATAAGGGCAGTGCAACTTGTCTCTAAAGGAAATGATTAACAGTCAGTTGTCATTCATCTTGAGTCAAGAAGTGCTATGGCCAAAGAAAAGAAGAATATGATTATGATATATGCAAGCATAAAGACAGGAGTACTAACTGCAATTTAGTTTATTGACTAGGTAAATGTAAGATATCACAGTTAATCATGAGATAAATATGCAAAGATGAAAGTGAATTGCAGAAATAGTGGAACTGAGAAATGTGGTTATTAATCTGGAAAGAAAAAGGCAGTCATGATTGCTAACATAAGAAGGCAGTAGCATATGCAATCTCTCTCCCACACACACCTCCGATCATATGGCACAAGGTAAGACAGGTTTTCCTAGAAAGAAGTCAACATACATGAAAGACATATTAACATCATACAATATTATTATACAAGAATGATCAACATGTCAATATAATCCTCATTATTGTAGTGCAGTTAGGATATGAACACTCATTAAACATCAGAATTCCGTCATTATTCCGTATAAGTTGGTGCACTCATTAAATATTCTAGTAATACTCTTATATATAATAGAAGAGGCATAGAAAAATTTCCTTAATCCTAAATCCTTATAGGCAATCTGCCTAATTTACCTAGTACACTAACAGGAAAACATTTGTAAAGGGCTGCCAGGAAACAGTGTGAGAAGTGTCAATGGTATTTAGTATTCTGCATAAGTTGCTTATGTCATGCTTTCTATATAATGTATTTCACGCTTTCATATGCTTCTATTTACAAGCATAATGCCTGGTTTGGGTATAATGAGACTTCAGTAGATTTCTTCTGCAAAATAAAGAAAGTTGATGAGCAGATGCAATGAACATGTGTTACAGAGTACAAAGCTTTCTTAAGTCTACATAGGTGAAAGGAAGTAAAATACTGACATCATCAAGTACAGGAGATATATCACATTAGAACACAAGATTGGGCATAAATGAAACATGGCAACATTATAATGTACAAAGAGTGACTAACCTAACAAAAATGTAATAACAATTCATCAGACAAAAACATAAATGTCAGTAGTAATACTATCTTGAATAGGGTGTGCAATAATAGCAAAGTGGAGTAGCATAGCATCACAAAAGAAACACATTACACGGCATCTGCAAAGTCCTAATAGCAGTGATAAATGAAGATATATAGAGGCTATATAGCAAAGGACAAAATTCTTATTATGAAGAAAAAACTGTTTGAATTACCGTTTGCAATGGTCAGACTATGCAAGGGATGTAATCTGCTGGACATATACAAAAAAATTGGTGTCTCTTTCAGTTGTCGTTTTCATGCACATGCATATGGAAACAGAAAAATGTGCAAGGCCGAAACTTACGGTATGAGAACCGACCTGAACAACTCTCTCTACTGGGCATGTAAGCACCTAATAAAATGGTGAATAAAATGGTGAATAACCGAGGAATCATGAAAAAATGTACCTATAGAATTTGTATAAGCATAGGAAGTCTGCCAAGTAAAAGATTGTGTTTTATGGGTATGTAGACTTGAATGTGGAACTAAAATGAGCATAAGTTGAGATGTACTGGTAATGCAAATAACGACTTCTGCAAGACAAGTATAAGTATCACATAAAAAAGCAAAACTACTATCATAGCCACAGAGTGACTATTTTAAATATCATAGATTTCATAAAGTGAAAGACTGGCAGAGCTGTCGCCTAGTGTAACGTTCTTTATATATATTTTGTGTTTATTTGTTTGTGTCATGCAAATTTACTGCATGATGAGTTGTTAAGGTGATGGTGTGGCTAATCAGTTTTACTGCAATTCAAAAAAATTAAACAACTTAATCTGGAAAATCTGTATACAATGCCTATAATGAAATCAATCCCTCTCAAATTTACCCAGTCTAGGGAGCACTGAGTTCTATGGGCCTGTACAAAAAACTGACAAAATTCCTTGTGCTGATAAACAAAATAACGTTTCCTCAGCTCTAGAGCCACACCAGATGTAATCTTGGTATACTGTTCTCTCCACAGTAGGCATAGAAAATATCCAAACTTGGCACAGCAAAGTGCAATGCCAGCCATGAAATATTGTCATAGAAATAATATCGGTAGACTGGTTGATAAATGAATAACCTTGCAAATGTTCAGTGAAAATACTGGATATTGGCTCAGCGCTGTGCCATGCTGCCAGCATTGAAGCTGTTACAAACATTTAGACTTTTCTGACTCTGGCACATTAATATTTCTCTGACTCTGATAGAAAAATGATTTTCTTAAAAATATTCATTGGTTTCAAATAAACGCGACGTAGGAGAGGAAGAGGTACTGATAAGGAATATATTTCTCTGACTCTGATTGAAAAATGATTTTCTTAAAAATATTCATTGGTTTCAAAGAAACACGACATAGGAGAGGAAGAGGTACTGATAAGGAGATATCCTCAGACCAAATGCTTCGGTTAGAAAACTGTATTGAAAATAAAGTTTCTCCTTCACAAAATCTGAAATGAAACATTTTTACATTAACTTCCAAATGAGTCAACTTCTCACCTGTTCTACAATTCTAACTTACTGTCGTAGTTAAAAGCACTTGGATTGTTACATGACAAAAAGTCTGACATTGTTTGACAAAAGAGGTTCTAGAATTTAACTTCTCTGTATCAGGATTACTAAACACACAAAATATTACAAATCGCGAGTACCTAATCAACCTATACATTAAACCTGATGGAAAATACCTGGCTCCTACATTCAGGGATCAGTATTGTAAAATTCATCTAAATCCACACTGCGTTGTTACATACTTAAAACTAAATATACAAAATTTCATTATCTTACAAATCTGTTCCAGTTGCTTTCACTTTGAGTTACAGTATCAGTTCATAACTCTTCTGTAATTGCCATGGTCAGAGGTCAATAGTTACAGTATCAATTCATTACTCTTCTGTAATTACTATGGTCAGTGGTCAATAGTTACAGTATCAATTCATTACTCTTCTGTAATTGCCATGGACAATGGTCAATGTTGTTAACAATCAGTATTAATTCCATTCTTGATGGTCTTATAGCCATTCATCACTTCATTTTATAAAAACCGTATTATGCTGCGTCCACAAGCCAACAACTAAATTCTTCCAGCTAGCCACTAGCTTTAAGTCTTACATCCTACTTATGACAGAGTGGTTCAGTGGTGTCGAAAATACAATCTCTTCTACATGTGACAATCGTTTCAGGTCATTCTTCGTGAATTATATTACAAAACTGATCTCCACGTACAGGCGGACCCCTCACGATCTCATCATTAGTCTCTCATCTACGAACTCCACTTCCAAGAATTTTTCATCAGACGTTTCCCTATCATTATTGCCACACCATAGCTGCCACTCTTCTCCTTCCCTGAGTAAAACATTTTACACTCTCCATTATACACTTCTTCCTTACTTCCACCTCTCATCTTCCAGTCACTTTCCCTTCTTTTCCCTCTCCTGCCACTGCGTTCAAATCCCCTATTACGATGATCCTGGCATTTCTTTTTTTCTTTAACCACAATTTTATCAACATTTGCATTATAGTCCTGCACTTTCCCATCAGTGTGATGACATGTAGGCACATGTGTATGTATTAAAATGACATCAGTCTTGTTACCTCTTAAGCTCATCATCACCAGTGTTTTATCCATGTACTCCAGTTTCAGTAATTCTTCATCAGTTGTTTTCCTATCACAACTGCCACACTCCAGTTTCAGTAATTCTTCATCAGTTGTTTTCCTATCACAACTGCCACACCATAGTCGCGGCTCTTCTCCCAAAATAAAATAATTTGTACTCTTCACTATCCAGTTATTGCTTATTCCCAACGTATCACTTCACATATACCTCATGTATCTTAGTCTATTCTTCATCATTTCCTGTTTAGTATTTTTCAGCTTGCTAGCCTACAACAGCGTGAGTACATTTCATGTTCCAATCATTAACCTCCGTTCCCTCTTCCTACTCTGTTTCCTCTTTCCATCTTCATCTATTTCTCATTTACGCCTTTTCCTTGGGTCTTCTATCCCATTTCGAGGGAGATGTGTTTTCTAACTCAGCATCCTTACCTTCTTACTTTAGTCTTTCTAGATCAAATTTCTCACACTGTTTTCGTCCTCTTATTATTTTCAATCTTTTTTGCAAGTTAGTACCACCAATCTGTGATCCAAATCTGTGTCTGCTCTAGCATTCTTAATGCAGATTTTTCACCTAATCTGCATTATAGTATAATTAATTTGCTATCTTTCTTCATTTGACGTAGCTATCGATGTATATTTCGTTTTCTGTATTGTTCAAACTATGTTTTTCCAATCATAAGAGAATTTTCTCTTGAGAGATTAACCAGCCCTTCACCCCTGTCATTCCTATTTCCTAATCCAAATCTTCCAAGCACTCCTTCTACTTTTCCCTCTCCTTCCACTGCATTCAAGTCCACATTACAATTTTTTCTTCTTTATGTGGCACTTCTTCAGTCTTTTCACAATAGTCCTTTAATACCCCACCATCGTTTTCACTCAGTGGTACGCGTATTTGTATTAATACGACATCCCTCTTGTCCCCTCTTAATCTCATCATAATCAGTCTTTCATCTATGTACTCCACTTTCAACAGGTTGTTCATCAGTTGTTTTCCTATCATAATTGCCACTCCATAGTTTCCAGTCTTGTAGCTGCCTGAGAAAAATATTTTATACTCTCCACTCGCCAATGTCATTTGAGATGTACCTAATACATCCCATCTATTCTTCATTATTTCCTGCTAGGCATTTTCCAGCTTGCCAGCCTACAATTGTGTGAGTATATTCCAAGTTCCAATCCTCAACGTCCCTTCCATGTTCCTACTCCGTCTTTTCTTTCTTTCTTCATCCTCCTCCTACACTTCTGTATTTATCTCAGTGTAAGCCCCTCCTGCAGAATCGATTGAGGGGAAGTTTTGCCTCTGAATTCTTAGACAACTAAAGCTACACTATGTTTCCCAAGGGCAATAATATGGTAGTGTCCCATTCGTTACAACATAGCCATATGATTGCATGTGATTGTGCAGCCATATTCAGCCACTCAATATGAACGCTACCTTGCTTGTAACCGTCTCTCTGAGAACAGACGCTAAAATTTTCTTCTTCTGTCTACGACGCCGTACCATCTTCTCCGACGTTAGAAACAGAAAAGGAAAGCAAAGACACCTTCATGCCTCGAAACCTAATACCTTTCAGGTCGAAAGACAAGCGTTGGCCAAGGGAGGCCGATGGAAAGGAAAACAGAAGAGCCCTCCCACACGTAAGTGGAAGTAATGCAAGTCTTAGCTAAGGGGTGATATAGGTGCCAAACCTTTAGGAGGACCTCAAAAACGTTTCAAAATCGCCCAGTTGGTACCTATATATAGTTACAATTAAAAGTGAACTATTTTTCAATATTAATTCACTACAAAATCTGATTAGCACAGGGTTTTTGAACTTGTGTTCTGCCTTAATATGTATAACAACTCCTCCTTTTCCCAAATGAGTTGTGCATGAGTAAGACGTTAGAGTGCAATCTTTTGTACGCTTGATAACGCCGGAACTCAATATATTGTTGGCCCACTCTTAGCCTTGATGACAGCCTCCACTTTCGCAGGTATTCGTTCAGTTTCTGGAGGGTTTCTTGGGGAATGGCAGCCCATTCTTCACGGAGTGCTGCACTGAAGAGAGGTATCTATGTCGGTCGGTGAAGCCTGGCACGAATTCGGCGTGGACCAAACTTCTAACATAGAGCACGTGTTCGGACGTTACGCGTGATTGGTCCATCTGTGAGCCCTATCGTAGATGTGACGCATGGTGGATCTGCCTCCATACATCGGTCCTGATATATATAGTGCGCGGCAGATCCACACGTGAACGTTATCCCGAATGTGTGTCGCAGCATTGCCTGGTGTTGAAATTACTGTAAAATTACTAAATCAACTGGAATGCTTATTATTAGAGTACATTGATGATGTCTTTTTCACCCCATCCGTCCACTGGTACACTGTTGGTTACCACATAATGATTGACTGACATCGCTTGTTTGAGTTGGAGAAAGAGTTTAGGGGGATGAATAGCACCGAAACAGCGATCGAGTACATGACTGCAATGTGTGGAATCAGTCGAAACGGAATTCAGGACATTCAGCTATTCTGTCACTGCGACAGATGAGTTTAAATGTAGAGATCGTCAGTCACTTTCGGACCTCAGTTTGGAAATTCCCCACAACGCCGCCAAACTCTTCCAGTTTCCTTATGTTGAAACTGTCTATTATTTAAAATCATCCAGTGTGTGTAGTGTGTTATGGTAGTCAGATTAACAAGATGATTTTCACAATGCGACATCTAGTTTACTGCGAGAGGCAATGGATCAGAAAGTGCTAATGTCCGTTTAGAACCCGACAGTGATCTCGACGTCGTGACGGAAAAACAAAATATATGGCAGTGTACGAAGCATGTTACAACAGGAAAAAAAAGAAATGTTTCAAATAACCCCACGGTGCCACAGGGAGCATCTCTTGTGACTTACAGTATGGTCTGTGGGATACAGTCATCCTCCTAGAGCACAGGTGATGAAACTTTAAACTGGTCTGTCCAGTGGAGCAATACCTGTGTATTTAATAGGATCGTCAAATGTGCTCGATGCCAGCACGCATGCGGTACTCGTTTTCGATATATGGGAGGAGAGAGATGCGGTAAAAACCTTAACGAATTCTCTAACAGATAAAGTTAGTGGAGCTTTTATAGTTCGTAATTTTTCTCTGGTGTATGGAATAGAATAATGATGATAGATGTTGGGGTGATAGACGTGAATGGGCCCTGAGGGACGTGGATCTACAGAACCTGCTTGTGCTTTGGAGAATGCAGTAGCAAAATCCGCGTCCTTCCCCAGTTCCTGTTCTGTCTTTTATACTACCTAGTGTTGCAGGAGCAAGCTTGAATTCCGTCGGATGGACAAAACTCAATTCTGTAGCAGTAACTCAGCTTCGCCTGTTTCTACACGGGTTGCAGGAGAGGGTAGATATAATTTCCTCTAACCCCTACTCAGTTCCAACTTACATTGGAATGATCACGTGCCCAAAGCTGCAGGAATGGTAGCGCAGAGTCTGAGGGGGCAGTTGCAGGATGCATAGGGGCTATCTTAAACGAGGAAGGACTTTTACTATAGCAGGTAGGTTCGAGAAAGGTGACTCATTTCGAAATATGAGAGTGCCAGAAATATGGATCACTAGTGGCTGTAACCATTAAAAGACTTCTCCATAGGATCCAATGAGGTATTTGCTTGAATGGGAGGGACTTGATTCCTGATCCCAGAAGCCATTTCTAGCTGATAGCGTAGCACTAGAGATCTGAAAAGCTAGTGCACATTTCTTATGACCCCAATCGTCACACCATCTACTGTTTGTGATCCTTCTCAATCAAAGATTGCCTATAGCCCAGTGGATATATCATCAACCCTATGACATGGCATCAAGACAGAATGCGGTACAAATACTGGAGAAATATCTAGCATTGGCGGCATGAGGGGGTTGCAGATACCATTTCATACCTTGCTCCTTAGCCGAATCGTTTTCAAAATTCGGTAATTTTATTAGGAGGGTGCGCCATTGGCGGTGTGTAACCACACTGCTGGTGTGATAATATACACTCCGGCAGTCACCATCTATATTCAGTGTCACGGTATTTGTCTGGGAAAACCACATCATTCTTAGCTAATGCCATACAGGGATTTATAAAGCTGGTATAGGATTTAACATGGATACTTGTGTGCACCTGTAGAACCATGACCGCTTGTGATGGTAATATGTTTGTGTCTTTTTTTTAACATATAGCTGTTTGTAAGACGATTACGCCTCTCTTTCTAAGACATGGTGGTAGCACTTGCAAAAAAAACTTATGAGACATGTCCACCCATCGTTCATTTTAGGTCAGTATTATTTCCTATCACCATCAACTGGTTATTGTATTATACTTAGTAGTAGGGGCTGCAAGATAGGTTTGCCTTGAGCATCTAGCATAAAGTGTGTGTTTGTGTTACATGTGCAAAGGAAATGACTATGTTCAGTTGTAAGGAAAGTATGGATTTGACGTGGAGTACTGTGACAGCTAATCATAAGAATGGTGCCAATATTTCTGTTTCCAGAGCCACCACCGTCAGCAGGGCGTATTTTCGATACTTCACTCATTGTCGAATGTCATTCAACTGATACCTCAATGGCAACATTGAACTCAAAGTACAGTGATAAAATATATATGTGACTGGTTTTGTAGGATGATTCTGCCTATGCATGCCTGGCATGAAGTGCCGGTGACGGGAATTATTCACGTTTCCCATTGACGGTATGAACTACCCAAATTGAAGGGCCGGTTGGAGTGTAGGAATGTAGATGACTTAACCAGGTAGTCCTCTAGACGTCTGAATAGCGAACTAATACTTTGTATGTTTTGGACAGCTTTCGTGATCTCATGGAATTTTGAGAAGATTCAATATGAACTTCTGTTTGCACTGGGTCATTATTACCACACATGTAAATTGTTCAGTTGTCTGCTTCTTCACATTTCGCGTCTTTATTTAGTTGAGAGAACATCTTTTGTGGTGTATGCAACTAGCAGGTGGAAGACAGGTTTGCTGGTTCTGTACACATGAGAAACACGTTATTTGACTTTGTAAATTATAGGGATGATTTGGATTCTTAGATCACCGACATCGGTATGAGCGAGTGGAAAAATCAGTTTACTCCATTTTTCTTTTGTCGAGTTTTTTCATGTAAAGGTCTTCACAGACGGGGTAAGTTTCTAGTTACTCTATGGTTTACTGCACGCTCCACCTAGCTAAAGTTCTGGGTTTGTAGGGAAATAATTTCCAGTCTATATCTTCGGAATTATATCGTGTGAGCGATCGGTAGGTTACTATGGTGTGCTTGATATCGAGAATTACCATGAAAATCGTTTGATATTCTAGCAAGCCATGCGAAATTAGGTATGTTCGTGTAATCCCAGGGTCTGGAGATGGGTGTAGATAGCAAGCAGGCATGCAAATATGTTGGGGTCAGAAACAGTGACGCCTAGTGCTGAGGGGTACCGACAGCCTTTGTACGCCATTTTTCTCTGTATGAGTATCTGGTGGTAGAAAAGCGAGCGAGCAAGCAAGCAGGTCTGGACCAGAAACAGTAACGAGTTTGTGTCGAGGGAGGAAATGAGGCCGAATTCGTAGAACAGTTCTGAGAGTGGTTTCGATCCACTTAGGATGCTCTTGTCACACATCGGGGGTGGATGCCCACCCGACCTCGTGGTAAATATCTAGTGCTGCGAGTGCTTATGCTGTCTGACTTTGCAGTATATGTATGAATGATGTAACAGGGATGACTTTGTATGATGCAGGATACAAATTGTATGTTTACTAGATCTGCATGGTATGCAGTGATATATTGCTGGGTTGGAGATCGGTTTCACACTCTAATATTCAAGCTCCTGTCCTTAGTTGGATAGCGGTGTAATTGAGTTTTTTCTTATTAGACGATATGAAGGGCACTTTGCGAGGTATAATTGCAGTATGGATATATGTATAAAATAGCTTTTGCGGCTGAAAGTCTCATCTGCAAGAAAAAAAAGAGCGGATGGTGCTTCCACATCGGCGGTATCAGTAATTCGGTGGGTAAATTCGATAAGAGCCAATCAAAAATCCCCTTTCAAGACATCCTTTGTGCTCTCATAGCGGTGAGAACGTCTGTGTATGTTGAAAGCAGGAAGGGTAAGACATGACGATTGGTGTGCCATGTTAGGACCATCAGGAGGAATGCATTCGTCGGTATTCCGCGCTATTTTCGTAAACAGGATCTGTTAGGACAAGAACTTCCATGTGGAAAAGCTGAAACATCGTAAAATCTACTAACAAGCGACCATTAGCTATTTCTGGGACACTATACAATTTCCGAGAGGTTGACTTATCTCTTATTTTCATAGCAGGTGGCATCAGTATAACATTGAGAACCTTTCAGATGGTGAGTAACCACGCGGACATTTCACGGTGAGGTGTCAGTCATGCTGGGGCAGATAAGCACGGCTGGACGCAGCTCATATGTTCCACTAGGATTGGTAGGGAGAAAGCAGCCTGTGCTGTACTGGAACAGATTTCTATAGCGCGATCTGTGACATCAGTATCCACAGGTATAGCATCAGCAATGGTAAACACACATGCTGCCCAGAGGGGTTTTGAGTATGGGATCAGTGTGAGTGGGCCTTGGAGTTTTGTGGCGAGGTGGACAGAGGTGTATGCTGTACCTCATGTGATGGGCCAGGATGTGATGGCAGAGGAGGAGTCACTGCAGAATCGGACCACTGTCAGCAGCCTGGTTGCGGCAGCCCTAATCTGCTAGCCTGGGGGAGGGCGACCCAAGGACGCCAGAGCGATGCTGTGGCAGCTGCAGCTGGGGTACGGTTGGGGCCGGGTGCAATGGCGGAGGCGGCAGCAGCAGCAGCAGCAGCAGCAGCGGGGACGGCGCCGGTGACGGCGTTGGGCGTCGAGTGGCGGCATGTTTTTTTTTATTAGCGATATTTTGTTTAAACTGTATTCCATCGATTTCACTGACCAATAGGATGCTGCTAATTAAAAAAAACTACCCAATGCATTTGAAAAATAACGATTTATTTAATTTGCATAAATTTTTTATATCAAAGTGGTGTTAGCAGAACCATAGTTAAGGGAGGGTGTGTGTGAGTGGATGACATAGTACAGAAGAGCATAAGTGCAGAAAACTACGCTAATTTGCATAATTTTTATGTAAAATGCAGTACAATAGTTTCAGGGGATGGGTGACAAAGAAGAATGCGCCCGAAATGGCGTTCAAAATCATGTGAAATTCGAAAAGTGTAGCAGAAAACTGTGGAATGACATAACTGATTACTTAATTTGGTGCAAAGGCGGTACATTTGTTTAAGGAAATGATGGTGACATGTAAAACAGCTTAACAGAACAATTGGTTAAGTGCCGACAAAGGGCCAAACATTAGGTTAAGGTACCCAGAGTACACTGAGCGAGAAGGCGCAGTGGTTAGCACACTGGACTCGCATTCAGGAGGACGCCAGTTCAATCCCGTCTCCAGCCATCTTGATTTAGGTTTTCCGTGATTTCCCTAAATCGTTTCAGGCAAATGCTGGGATGGTTCCTTTTGATAGGGCACGGCCGATTTCCTTCCCCATCCTTCCCTAACCTGAGCTTGCACTCCGTCTCTAATGACCTCGTTGTCGATGGGACATTAAACAACACTAACCTAACCTAACCCAGAGTCAGTGCTGAACATTAGGTTATGCAACATGCTTGCTCCATGTAACTGCTTCTTACAAGACCTACATGTTTCCAAACAGGAGAGAATGATAAGCAAGAGAAATCCAACCCTCACAAACTAATTTTTTTTCAAAAATGAACAATATACCCCTGAATTTCCTGTGATGAGACCCTTCCTCTCCAGCATCAGGCCGCCATCTTGGATTACATCATGAAGGGACGACAGGGTCCTCTGGTGGTAGTACTGTGTACTAGGCCCAGATCTCGTGGCGAACACACTGTTTCCTGCCATTTTCCCCCACCCCAGACCACAATCTTGGATTAAATCATGGAATAAATGACAGCACCCTCTGGTGTCAGTGCTGTGTACTAGGTCAGTTGGACTCCAGGCCTTGTGATTAATGCACTGGATGGAAGTGCTGCCTCTAATTGTTTAAATGAAGACTGAAAGTCCAGCACAGTCGAGTTCTCTTCCCACCATTTCCTAGGAAGCGGTGGTGGTTGGATGAGTTAGGTTAGTGGAGGTAGCTCAAGTACCCTCACATTCCTGCCTTTTCTTTGGTTAGTAGAGATAGCCCAAGTGGCCTTTCTTTACCACCAAAATTCAAATTTCCATCCAATCCCTAGGAAGATGTGGCTGTCGGATGACTTAGGTTAGTGGAGGTAGCCAAAGTGACCTATTTTTCCTCAATTTTCTTAGGTTAGTAGAGGTAGCATTGTCCTTATGGAATTTTAACTTCCCGCCAAGAGGATGTGACACTTTCCTGCCATAGAGGTTAATCCATCGATCAATTTAATAAAGCATAAATCAAATTGACAAGAGTGAGAGGGGAACCTATTCCAATGACTCACACCTAAAAGTGCACTTGTAGCAGCGAGGGGGGGTGGGGAGGGGAGTTGGGGGAGGCGGAGTGAGTGGGGGAACAATAGGATAATTGCCTGTCAATCAAAGGAGAACAATACGTTTAGTACCTGTCAATCAAAGGAGAACAATAGGTTGCCCCTCAGTGCATACCTGCCCCTGATGTAGGCTACCTGCACTAAAAAAACCTACTCTCCTCTACTGTCTTCAGGCTTCACTTTTTTTGCTTATTGATGGCTTGCTACCTGAGCTCTTGATGTTCATACAGTTGCTTCTCTTTTGTCCAAAGGTTTCTTTAATTTTCTTATACATTACATTTTTATTTTCCATATACAACAACAACGGCCTTGCCGCCGTGGATACACCAGTTCCCGTGAGATCACCGAAGTTAAGCGCTGTCGCATGTTGTCGGCACTTGGATGGGTGGCCATCCAGGCCACCATGCGCTGTGGCCATTTTTCGGGGTGCACTCAGCCTCGTGATGCCAATTGACGAGCTACTCGAGCGAACAGTAGCGACTTCGCTCAAGAATACCATCTTATGACCGGGAGAGCGGTGTACTGACGCCCTGCCCCTCCTATCCGCTTCCTCCACCAAGGATGACACGGCGGTCGGATGGTCCCGGTAGGCCACTCGTGGCCTGTCTGATGATCCCGGTAGGCCACTCGTGGGCTGAAGACGGAGCGCATATACAACAGAAACTATAAAAATCCTGTATTTCCACGAAGACCTGACTTGCCTTTCTGCACATTGTATGTAATTATTAATATCAAAAATTACAGTAGAAGGTAAAGAAATGTGACAAAGGCAAAATGGTAGGCTTTAAAAAAAAATACACATTGATCTAATTTTTTGTATCTAACGTTCCATAAATACTGCTTATCTTCTTTAAGTAATTGCTACAGCAATTTTCACTCGTTAGATCATTGTTCATCCAGGATAGAAATCATTGTATCACTATACAGTGGTCGGCCAGAAGATTGCGACCACCGACCTTCTACCAATATGAACCCATCCAGGCTATAGTAGCGTCACCTGGCAATGAATAACTGCTAGTCAGACACACGCACCGTACATGTAGTATCAGTGAGCGTGCTGTCTGTCTGTAGAATGCAGAAAGTACACAATCTATCTGAGTTTGACTGAGGACAGATAGTAATTGCTTGGACTGTCAGCACGAACATCTCTGAAACTGCAGGAAATTCGTGTGTTCGAGGAGTGCTGTTGTGTCTTCACCAACAGGCGAAACCAAGGTAAAACCAGTTCCAGACATGATGGGGTTGGTGGCCACTCCTCGTTATAGATGTCGGATGTCGTAGGCGGGGTAGACTGGTAAAACAGGACAGGCTTCCAGTGGAACTAACATGAGACTTTAACGCTGCTCAGAATAAAACTGTGTCTGAACACACAGTGCACCATACACTCCTGACAAAGGGCCTCCATAGCTGTCGATCCATGAATGTGTCAATGTTAACACCATGACATTGGCAACTACGACTGAAATGGGCATGTGACCATCGGCACTGGACGTTGACGTAGTGGTAGAGCGTCGCTTGGCCTTATGAATCCCAATACTTCTGCGTTATTCCGATTGGAGGGCGCGAATCGGTCGTCTTCCTGGGCAACTCCTCCTTGACCCCTGTACTGCGGGATGGAGGCAAGCAGGCTCCATTATGCTCTGGGGAACATTCACGTTGGCACTAACGGGTCCAGTGGAGCTCGTGCAGGGCACCTTGACGGCCAAGGAGTGTCGTCCACTGGACGTGTACAGCTCTACACGACGATGGCATTTTTCACCAATACAATGCACCATGCCACGAGGCCAGGAGAGTGATGGAGTGCTTCGAGGAACACAGTGGCTCGTCAGATCTGGACCCGATCGAACACATCTGGGATGTGACTGAACGTGATGAAGAACATATCGCCCCCTCCCCAGAATTTACAGGAATTAGGAGACTTGTGTGTGCAGGTGTGGTGGCAGCTCCATCCAGCGACCTACCTAGGCCACGTATCTTCCAGGCCACGACACGTCGCCGCCGTTATCCCTGACAAAGGTGGACATACTGTTTATTAGGTAGGTGGTCATAATGTTCTGACAAATGCATACTGCATTTTTTCTGGCCTTTTGTAAATGGTTTTTATGTAGTTCACATCTATGAACAAAAGTGTGGTAGAAATGGACAGCGGTGGTAAACATTAGTGTTCGTTCATTATGATTTTAATGAGTTCTCTGTTAGAGAAACGTAGCTGCACCTTTACTAGCATATATAACTAAATTACTTACAGTGTCAAGAGGAATAACATTTTAGTTCCTCAGTTCATTTAAGGTAAGTGTTGCAAATGTCATGTAACTTGCTGCGAACTAATATGTATATACATGATAATAAAATGTAGTGTGTTTCACTGCGGTGTCGTCCGCAGCTCGTGGTCTGGTGGGTAGCGTTGCTGCCTCTGGATCACAGGGTCCCGGGTTCGATTCCCGGACGGAATGGGGATTTGCTCTGCTTAGGGACTGGCTGTTTGTATTGTCCTCATAATTTCGTCATCATTATCAGCATTCGTGGCAGTGGCTAGATTGGACCGCGAAAAAAATTGGACTGAGTAAAAATCAGGAAATTGTACAGGTGCTGATAACCGTGCAGTTGAGTGCCCCACAACCAAACCTCATCATCATCTGTGGTGTCCCTACATTAGTGAGTAACCAGTATGTAGCTATGTACAAAACATGTGATTTATTCATGATATGCAAACTGATTCAGTCTCTGCCGTAATAAAAGAAACTGGCCAAATTGAGTTTGGTAAACTATTGAACAGCTTTCACAAATTATTGCAAAAAAATATTGCAAAGATCCTTAAACTGTGAGTATCTTGGATGGATATTACTAACTAATTTCATGTTGATACTGAAAGGTACAGTAACAGGATGCTCATGTTCGTGAAGATGTATCAGTATGATATGACTGAGTTTTTTCGTTACAGACGGATACTTTCCTGACGTTCTTCAGTATGCTGAGTTGACGGTTGTTCCCAATTCAGTATGCGAGGAGGCCTACGGACCAGGTTTCGTTCTTGAAAGTACGCTGTGTGCCGGAAACAAGTTCAAAGGCATCTGCCTCGTGAGTAAAAGTGTGGTCTACCACGACAACTTATTATCAACATCTTATTCTGTGACTTTCCATAAATGCTTTCTACAATGCTAATTTGTGAGTAACTAATATTGTAGCAATTTATTCCATCGACTTCATAGAATTTGCTTTTCACAACTAAGTACTGCTGTCTGCTTGTGAACATTGATAAAAAGTCGGTGTATTTTCTAATGTAACTACGAACGTCAGCTGATCTCATACGCTTTTCTATTATTAATTTGTTACTGTCATCAGATGTCAGTGTGACTGAAACTAGAGGTAGGTGCAAGAGTTTGCTGTATCTTTTCTCCATAATATATATCATTGATGGCGAGGGAAATGTCTGCAGTCAGACGCTGTGAAACTAATACACGTTACTAATTTTAAATACATTTGTACATGAATATGGCATTTGCAGTCAGTAACAGATAAATGATATAGGTACACCAGCTTGGCTCGCGTATAGATTTACTGGAGTGAACACTTACAAGACTTATTCTCACAGAAAATTTTTCCATCGTACAGTAAAGTAAAGTAAGACCATAGTAATTTTCGCGTTGCATTTATCACAAGCTCAGGACCACTTTCCTGGATATTATTCATTACAGACCTTTCATCATAATGCTGTGCTGTTGTTCATTTCATTGTTACGGTCTGCAGCAGTGATGAATCGTCGCTGTGATACTCGTATGTGGAGTACCTGAGGCAGCAGAACTTCTCAGGAGCAGTTGCGAAGGCAACAACGTGGCCTTTAAGTCCGCCAGTGATGACCCTGACTGACAACCAGTGACCACTTACATACTCCCCCCCCCCCCCCCAACCATCGACAAACCTGCAGAAAGTGTTCGACAACACGTAAGAGGTACCGTGCTTTTTAAACTCATAATCTTTTGTTAACACACGCTAGCCAGCGAGTCTGACATTTCAGAACAATCGGTAAGCCACGCACGCTTCTTGGCAGTGGGGGCATTGTCGAGTCGCTGTGGCATTGTTTCAGTATGTAAACACCTGGCATGTGAGTCGCTCAAGGTTGTACTGTTGGCCAGTCTGTAAGATGGGGTTGATTATGGTGAAAGAGGAAGATTTGTATTTTAACGACTATGTTGAATGCCTCTACGGTGGACAGCGGAACCAGGTATAACGTGGTCAGGCTGCCAGAAAATCACAAGTTGCAGTAGAGTGGTGAATGGGTGCTTGTTAGATTCTGGATGGTACGCCAGAGAAACAGTGAAAACTCATTCATTTATTACTCAGAAGGCATTCGTTGTGACGATGCCCCATGACACCAACGCCCATGGGACATAAGCAGTGCACACCCAGCCAGAGAAGACTCCACAGCCAGCACATGGTGCACGGCCACCAGCAGGTGGCGTAGTGGCGAAGGCAGTGGCAGTGCAAAAGCGCTGACCCAGAGGGACAGGAACATCACATTGATCGCACCGACCTGATGCCATTACAGCCCAGATGGGGCAGTCGAGGCATGGACGGTCACGCTGATTACCCATGCAGAAGGGGCAGCTCACAACAGCAGAGTCTGCCCAGGGCAAAGGTAAGCAGCAAGAAGTTCGCACACACAGGAGATGCTGGACTGAACGGAATCCAGAGGCAGAAGCAGATAACAGACCATTCACGTGGCCCACTGATTGAAAAGTATTAAGTACACATCACTGGACTTGGCACCAACAGCAGTGCCACAGCTAACAACATAACAGTCGGTGACTGATTGAGACATGTACACTATATTGATTTGTAGACTTGTAAACTTGGTGGCCAGCATGGGTCGCTTCTCGAGACTGGCAATTGGCTAACTGTGATACCTTTAATTTAAAAAAGGTACATTATGTAAACTGGCTTGGTGCCTACTTGTATTGATAGTGCATCAGTTCTGATCGCGTGAGTCACAACACGCCTGTAGCTCAGATGTGAAGGAACCGTGCCATCGACGCTGCAGTAGCTCTGCCTCCCTGTTTCGTCACTGATATTGCTACTCTGGCTGCACCCTGCGACGCACGAGTGGCGTCCAATAAATAATCCAATGTTTTTTTTCTAGGCCAGTCTCGATTGAGAAAATGTGGAATTTGTCGTGGGACATCGTAGAATATCCCGACTTCGGTCTCTATGGTTTCATAAAGTTTTGATGAGTAGCGAAACTATATGTAGGCTTCAAAATTATGTCTATAATGGAAGTGTTTTCCAAGCATAAAGCCGTCACTGAGTTTCATTTGGCAGCAAACCAGATCATAGTTTCGTACTTGCATGCGGAATATCTCTGGAGAACTGGCAGTGAACAGAAGCACGGTGAGTTGATGGGCGAGGCGTCTCTCATCATCGCAACAAGGTCGTGCAGACCTGTCAGGTCTCCTTCGTCCCAGCTGGTCGCACACAATTGCATCTCCTCCAGTTTTGGAATGTCTGAACACTATCATTTGAGGTGATCGATGGATCACAGTAAAACACCTCTCCACTTAACTGGACGTCGCTGTTGCTAGTGCTGACACACTTGTCCACCAGCTGAGGTACTGAAACCTATGTACCTGCTGGGTTCGTCGCCCTCTAACAAAAGAGCATAAAAAGAAAAAAAGGACCATATGTTTGGCCCAGTGAAGGATGCACTCTGTGCAAAGCAGCATGTGAATGATTGAGAGGTTTTACATGCAGTAAGACATTACTAGTGGGGCAACAAGGATGCCAGTGCATTTCGTTACTGCAAGTTGCCTACATCAGGGGCAGCTATGTACTCAGGGGCCAAGTGATTGTTCTCCTTTGATTCACAGGTAATTAACCCATTGCTCCCCCTGCCCCCTCCCTCCCCATATCCCCTCCCTCCCCCTTTGCTGCTACAGGTACAATTTCAGGCCTGAGTTATTGGAATAGGCCACCCTCTCACTCTTATCAATTTGATTGACTACATAATTAAATTGATCAATTAATTAACCTCTCACCCACTGGGTAAACCACTCACCTCCTCCTCTCCTCCCTTCCCCCAGAGAATGGCAGGAAGTTCAAGTTCCATCAGGACAACGCAACATACCACAGCTACTTCCACTATCCTAAGAAAATGGCGGGGAAAAAGGCCATTTGCGCTACCTCCACTAGCCTAACCCCACCCACTCCCCTCTCCTCGCCCAGAAAATGGTGGGAAATTCAAAGCCCATCAGGATAATGCAACACATCACAGTTATCTCTACTAACCCAAGAAAATGGCGGGGGAAGATATGTCACTTGGGCTACATCCACTATCCTAAGTCCCCCGACCACAACCTCTTCCTATCGATTGCCAGGAAGAGGACTCAGCCTGAACTGGACATAAATTGAATACTTAATTAAATTCATACGCCTCTGGTAAACCCCCATTCCCTCCCAGCCTCCCTCCCGGAAATTGGCGGGAAATAGGCTCAGTTTATCAGTCATTTGGAGGGAAATCAATTGCTGTGTATGGAGTATTGTTTAAACAATTTATACAATATTGTTTAAACAATTTATACAATGTGTGGAAACTGTTCATTTAAACAATTTGAGGCAGTAATTCCATCCAGTGTGTTTGCCAAAAGGTCCAGAGTCCGACTGAGCTAGTACACAGTACTGCCGTCGGAGGACACTGTCGTCCCTTCCGTGACATAATCGAAGATGGTGGTCTGGTGGTGGAGGGGAAGGATCTCACAACAGCAAATTCAAGTGTATTTTGTTTCTTTATGAAAAAATCAGTTTGTGTGGGTCGGATTTCTCTTGCTCGTCATTCTACACTGTTTGGAAACATGTAGGTCTTGTAAGAAGTAATTACATGGAGCAAACATGTTGCATAACCTAATATACGGCACAGTAGTCTGTATGTCTTAACCTAATGTTTGGCCCTTTGTTGGCACTTACATTATTGTTCTGTTAATTGGTTTCCCATGTCACCCCCATTTACTTAAATTATTGTACCCCCTTTGAAATCAAATTAAGTAATTAGTTACGTCCTCCCACAATTTTCTGGTACACTTTTCGAATTTCACATGCTTTTGAACGCCATTTCTGGCGTATTCTTCCTTGTCACCCACCCCTTTAAACTATTGTACTGCGTTTTACATAATAATTATGCGAATTAACATACTTTTTTGCACATAACCTTCTGTTCCGCTACATGTCACACACTGATGCCCACTCCCCCCCCCCCCCCCTGTCCCCCTCCATTAACTACTGTACCACTAACACCATGTTGATATAAATAATTTATGCACATTAATTAAATCGATATTCTTCACATGTATGGGGAAGTTTTTTTAAATTCATTGTCGGCCAAATCGATGGAATGTGAGGAAATTGAGGAAGTGCTTGTGTGTCTTCTTCCTGCGCAGAACAATTTGCACATGGAAACAAGCATCCGACAGCAAGAGGTATCCGAGAAAACATCGACTTGGACGCGAAGGGAACCACGGAAACAGTCACTTTTTTTCGTCGAGGCCACATTCTACTGCTTGTCTATTGAGGTGACACACGCGAGTTAACTACTGTATTTGACGCTATTTCAGGAAGGCAGAGAAACATCTGCCTCTAAACTCACTTGCACCTGCGTTAAAGGACGACATGGAGTGGATGGATTGGCCGGTTGAGATGGAGTTGTAACGAGGTGCGATTTAATGGTAATGATGCTTTCTAGAGAGAGAGAGGGAGGGGGGAAGTTTTTGCAGGTCATTTGACCATTTTTTGCTGATGTTCTGTCAGGATGAATCAGATGTGTGACATAGCCTGCGTTCAACTCGTATACAACCGCTTGTTCTGTGTGGGTCTTAGAGCAGTGTCTACTTGTGATGGTGTACAGTAAACCTCTCGGTCATCAGAGGACTTCCATCTCATGTGTGACGAAACGTGACACATTCCTCTAAACAAACGAAGATTTATGCGATGTACTCCATCTCCCTGTCGCACCTTAAGTGTAAAATCGATATTTCACTATCATAACTAAGTTAGCGATAGTGTTTGTGAGACACTGCAATCTTCTGTGTATACATTTGCTTGGCAGATGTGCTGTTTACTTTCTTTGTAAGAGGTATTCTCCGTAACCAACGATCATTTTATATAGGACTGATGTGCGCATAGTATAATTTCTGAATTGTGATCGGATGTGGTCAGTGGACGCTATACATCTCTGGAAAGCTATGTTGTGCATGTATCACACAGAGCCGCTGTTTTAAGGAAGTAGTTTTCTCGTTTTATGGTTCGATACCATAGTGAATGGTAGAGAACCCTGCAAGAAGGATGTATGTCATGCGCTGGAAATATACTTCTTACACTGGAATATTAACAGCGCTGCGTTCCACACGACTGATAGGTCGGGAACTCAAGCGATTTAACATTATAGCCTGTTTTAAGTTTGGATCCTTTGGAGTGCGTGTGTTTATGATCTGTCTTACCAGTACCTTCCGGGTACAGATTCTGGACTCTAGAACAATACTTTGAGAGTTGATAAAGTAGTTGCTTTACGTAAAATGCTTCGAACTGCATCCGTCTGGAGCTCCATCGTGCATAAAAATCACCCTTTTCTTGTTCTTCTTAAACCTGTGCTATTTCATCACAACACTTTCAAATTTGTTACTGTACACCGATAAGGGGTGCTAACCCCTTGACATGAGTGTATCTGGAGAAATCTTGTGTACTTGGATGGGCGAGGCCTTGGCTAGATCCATTCATTCACGAGACGTGGAATGTAGCGGTCACTTCTGGTAGACTGCAGATTAAATTGGTAACGATGCTGCAGGACGAGTTGGTCAATGACAATGTGAGGGCTCTTTCAGTCTCTAATCTTACCCCAAGACTGTAAGAATTCTCTGTGACACCCATCAGCATAGAGATAGATCGTAAATTAAGCACTATGCTTGAGATGCTGATATACTTAGATGATGTATTTGTTCAACAATTAACAATGAATGGACGTACTGCACAGTCATCTACATCTACATACATATTCCGCAATCCACCATACGGTGCGTGGCGGAGGGTACCTCGTATCACAACTAGCATCTTCTCTCCCTGTTCCACTCCCAAACAGAACGAGGGAAAAATGACTGCCTATATGCCTCTGTACGAGCCCTAATCTCTCTTATCTTTATGGTCTTTCCGCGAAGTTGGCGGCAGTAAAATTGTACTGCAGTCAGCCTCAAATGCTGGTTCTCTATATTTCCTCAGTAGCGATTCACGAAAAGAACGCCTCCTTTCCTCTTGAGAGTCTCACCCGAGTTCCTGAAGCATTTCCGTAACACCGCGTGATGATCAAACCTACCAGTAACAAATCTAGCAGCCCGCCTCTGAATTGCTTCTATGTCCTCCCTGAATCCGACCTGATAGGGATCCCAAACGCTCGAGCAGTACTCAAGAATAGGTCGTATTAGTGTTTTATATGCGGTCTTCTTTACAGATGAACCACATCTTCCCAAAATTCTACCAATGATCCGAAGACGACTATCCGCCTTCCCCACAACTGCCATTACATGCTTGTCCCACTTCATATCGCTCTGCAACGTTACGCTCAAATATTTAATAGATGTGACTGTGCCAAGCACTACACTATGGAGTATTAAAATAGTACAGGATTCTTTTCATATTCATCTGCATTAATTTTCATTTATCTACATTTAGAGTTAGCTGCCATTCTTTGCACCAATCACAAATCCTGTCCAAGTCATCTTGTATCCTCCTACAGTCACTCAAAGACACCTTCCCGTACACCACAGCACCATCAGCAAACAGCCGCACATTGCTATCCACCATATCCAAAAGATCATTTATGTAGATAGAAAACAGCAGCGGACCTACCACACTTCCCTGGGGCAATCCAGATGATACCCTCACCTCCGATGAACACTCACCATCGAGGACAACGTACTGGGTTCTATTACTTAAGAAGTCTTCGAGCGACTCACATATTTGGGAACCAATCCCATATGTTTATACCTTAGTTAGGAGTCTGCAGTGGGGCACCGAGTCAAACGCTTTCCGGAAGTCAAGGAATATGGCATCCGTCTGATACCCTTCATCCATGGATCGCAAGACATCATGTGAAGAAAGGGCGAGTTGCGTTTCGCAGGAGCGATGCTTTCTAAAGCTGTGCTGATGTATGGACAGCAACTTCTCTGTCTCAAGGAAATTCGTTATATTCGAACTGATAATATGTTCGTGAATCCTGCAACGAACCGATGTTCAGGATATTGGTCTGTAATATTGAGGATCCATCCTTCTACCCTTCTTATATGCAGGCGTCACCTGCATTTTTTTCCAGTCGCTCGGGACTTTACGTTGGGCAAGAGATTCGCGATAAATGCAAGCTAAGTAAGGAGCCAGTGCAGTAGAGTACTCTCTGTAAAGCCGAATTGGAATCCCATCAGGACCTGGCGGTTTATTTATTTTCAACCCATTCAGCTGCTTCACAACCTCAGGGATGTCTATCACTATGTCCACCGTACGGGAATCTGTACGAGACTCAAACGGCGGCATGTTTGTACGATCCTCCTGCGTGAAAGATTTCTCAAACGCTAAATTTAAAATTTCGGCTTTCGTTTTGCTGTCTTCCGTTGCCACGCCAGACTGATCAGTGAGTGACTGGATGGAAGCCTTCGACCCGCTTACCGATTTTACGTTAGACCAGAATTTCCTTGGGTTTTCAGCAAGATTTGCTAAGGTATGACGGTGGTAGTGGTTGAATGCTTCGCGCATCGCTCTTTTTACAGCAGCACGAATCTCTACTAACTTTTGTCTGTTCTCATTCTCCCGATCTTTCTTGCACCGCGAGTGCAACTGCCTTTGCTTCCTGAGCATTCTCCGAATTGCGCTGTTAAACCACGGTGGGTCTTTTCCGTCCGTAACTCACTTTTTCGGCACATACGTGTCCAATACGTGATTTACAATGTGTTTAAAATTTGCCCATAATTCTTCCACGTCCATCGTACTTGAAGTAAATGAAGTCGATTCATTTGCTAAGTGGGATGCTAACAACTGCGTATCTGCTCTTTCTAGTAAGAATACTGTCCTAGCCTTCTTGACCCACTTTTTAACTTTCGTAACCATGGTCGTAATGACAACATCATGATCACTAATCCCTGTCTCAACACTGACACCGTCGATGAGGTCTGGGCTGCTGTATAATATTTCCATTACGCGTTGGCTGTCGATTTAGCTACTCAAGACAGTTTTCGGATAATGTGTTCAAATGTAATTCACACGACGGCTTGTCTGTACCACCTGTAGTGAATCCATAGACATCCCAGTCTATACTAGGTAGGATGAAGTCGCCTCCGACTAATATAGCATGATCTGGGTACTTCTGCGGTACAGAATGTAGACTCCCTTTGAATGATTCTAGAACTGTCACGGTGGAACCTGGTGGCCGGTAATAACACCCCACAATTAACTTTATTTCCCGTAGCCGTGTTAAACGTGTCCAGATAACTTCACAATCACACTCTACTTCGACCTCAGTAGACACAATGTTTTTGTCAACTGCAATGAAGACAGCACCTCCTATGGTGTCTAATCTGTCTTTCCGATACACGTTCCAACCCTCACTAAATATTTCAGAACTTCCTATCTCAGGGTTCAGCCAGGTCTCAGTCCCGAGAATAATTTGCGCGCCACACGCTTCCTGGAGGGCAGTAAATTCAGGAACTTTCTTCCGAACACTGAAAATTTACTGCTAATATCTTGATAGCTGATGTGTCTTTACACTGAGTGCGTCCTGATTTCCCTGCCTGCGCGTCGACTGGTGAGTGTTCATCAGAACACCTCGCACTACTGCCTAGCCCAAAAAACCCCCATGTGCACGCCACAAGTACTCTGCTACCCGAGTAGCCGCTTCCTTTGTGTAGTGCACCCCTGACCTATCTAGGGGCGTCCTGCAGTTCCTCACCCAATAGCGTAAGTCTAGAAATCTGCAGCCAAGACCGTTACAGAGTCGACGAAGCCTCTGGTTGAGACCCTCCACTAGGCTCCAAACCAAAGGACCCAGATCCGCTCTGGGAACGATGCGCTAATTAGAGAGCTCTGCTTGCACCCCGCGTGCGAGACCAGCGGTCTTCACCAAATCCGCCAGCCGCCTGAACGAACTGAGGATCGCCTCAGAACCCAAGCGACAGGCATCATTGGTGCCGACGTGACCAACTACGTTGGATTTCTTTCCAGCCCTGTACGCTATTTCCCTAAGGGGCTCCATCACCCGCCTAACGTCGGAGCTCCCAATAACCAGCAAGCCTTTGCCCCCGTGTGCCTGTTCGGGCCCTGCTGAAGGAGCGGCCACCTGCCCACTGACAGGATGAACGGGCGAGGCCAGCCGGCTAGCCTCCACATTGGCCCTCCACCTCGAGTGACCCGAACGCGCTGCAGTCCGCCACTCACCCTGAGGAGAGGGCGGCCCCACGCGCCGGGTACACTAGAAGGTGCCTCGCGGCCGCAGCAAGCGACACCTGGGGTGTCTCAAGCGACGCGCCACACCCTCCGTCGTCGCTGCACCTCGAGCCAGCAGCCTGAAGGCGGCTGACCGTGCCCAACAGCACGCTCAGCTGCTCGCGAACCGCGGCAGTTCCTCCTGCGCCCGCACACAGCACGCACACACCCTATCCATCCTACAGCTAATGTCTAACGACTCCGCGAATTTATACTATACGGCTATCAATAAGCAATATTACTCCTCTCAAATACGAGAATACGCAAGGATTTTATGTAATTAAATATGCAAGCGCACAAACACTCGGAAAAAATTAAGAATCAAACTGCAAAACAAATATGAAAGCTAAATATGCGACTCGCTATCTACATTCGCAAAAATAGTCGAGAAGTAGAGAGGGGGGCAGTAAAGCTACGATGTTGAAATTGGGGAAACATGCTGTCGCAGCATTGCCCAGTGTTGTAATTACTGTAAAATTGCACTATCAAATGTGATGCTTATTATTAGAGTACATCGCTTGTTTGAGTTGGAGAAAGAGTTTCTGTGGAGGGACAACACTTTCTGCGGATGGAAAGCACCGAAACAGCGATCACGTACATAACTGCAATGTGGGGAATCAGTCGAAATGGAACGCAGAGCCATCAGCTACTCCGTCACTGTGAGAGATGAGTTTAAATGTAGAGCTCGTCAATCACTTTTGGACGTCAGTTTGGAAATTCTCCACAACGCCGCCAAACTTTTCCAGTTTCCTTATGTTGTAACTGTCTTTTATTTCAAATCGTCCAGTGTGTGTGGTGTGTTATGGTAGCTGGAGTAACAAGATGACTTACACTACGTGACGTCTAATTTTCTGGGAGAGGCAATGCATCAGAACGTTTAAATGTCAGTTTAGAACCTGACACAGACCTCGAAGTAGTGGTGGAAAAATAAAATGTATGGCAGTGTACAAAGAGTGTTGCAGCAGAAAAAGCACAATGTTCAAACAACGACTCAGGGTCACAGGATGCGTCTCTTGCGACTTACAGTATGGTCTGTGGGACACGGTCATCGTCTTACAGTTTAGGTGATGAAACTTTAAACCGGTCTGTGCAGTGTATCAGTACATGTGTATTTAATAGGAAGCCGGCACACATGCGGTATTTGTTTTTGAAATATGGGGGGAAAGAGATGCGGTAAAAATCTTATCGAGTTCTCTATCGGATGAAGTTAGTGGAGCTTTTATAGTTTGTCATTTTTCTCTGGTCGATGGAATAGAATAACAATGATAGAATTTTGGGGTGATAGGCGTGAATGGACCCTGATGGACGTGGATCTACATTACCTCTGTGTGGAGTGGAGAAGCACTACAATGCAGTAGCAAAATCCACGTGCTTCCCCCCAGTTCCCATACTGTCTTTTACTACCACGTGTTGCGGGAGCAAGCCTCGTTTCCAACGAATGGTCAGAACACAGTTCTGTCCCAGTAGCTCAGTTTCGTCTGTTTCTACACAGGGTGCAGAAGGTGGTAGATATAGTTTCCTCTAACCGCTACGCAGTTCTGACGTATATTGGAACGATCATGTGGGCAAAGCTGCAGGGATGGTAGCGCAGAGTCTGAGGGGGCAGTTGCAGGATGCATAGAGGCTATCTAAAACGAGGAATTTTACTGTAGCAGATAGTTTCGAGAAAGGGGACTCGTTTCGAGATATGAGAGTGCCAGAAATATGATTCACTAGTGGCTGTAATCATTAAAAGACTTACAGAATGAGATTTTCACTCTACAGCGGAGTGTGCACTGATATGAAACTTCCTGGCAGATTAAAACTGTGTGCCAGACCGAGACTCGAACTCGGGACCTTTGTCTTTCACAGGCAAGTGCTCTACCATCTGAGCTACCCAAGCATGACTCACGTCCCCTCCTCACAGGTTTACTTCTGCCAATACCTGGTCTCCTACCTTCCAAACTTTACAGAAGCTCTCCTGCGAACCTTGCAGAACTTCTGCAAGGTTCACAGGAGAGCTTCTGACACTCGCAAGAAAAACTTAAGAGACACGTCCACCCATCGTTGATTTTCGGTCAGTATTATTTCGTATCGGCAGCAATGTGTTATTGACGAAGTATTGTACTTAGTAGTAGGGAGTGCGTGATAGGTTCGCCTTGAGCATCAGGCTTATAATGTATGTGATTGTGTTCCGACATGTGCAAAGGAAATGACTATGTCCATTCTTATGGAAGGTATGGATTTGACGTGGAGTACTGTGATAGCAAAGGGGAGAATATGTCAAGTCATAAGAATGGTACCGATATTTCTATTTCCAGAGCCGCAGCTGTCAACTGGGTGTATTTCCGATACTCTGCTCATTGTCAAATGTCATTCAGCTGAGACCGGAAGTCCGCAGCTCGTGGTCGTGCGGTTGCGTTCTCTCTTCCCGCGCTCGGGTTCCCGGGTTCGATTCCCGGCGGGGTCAGGGATTTTCTCTGCCTCGTGATGACTGGGTGTTATGTGCTGGCCTTAGGTTAGTTAGGTTTAAGTAGTTCTAAGTTCTAGGGGACTGATGACCATAGACGTTAAGTCCCATATTGCTCGGAGCCATTTTTTGAGTCCGCAATCGTACCATTTAGTTGTAAGTATAGGGATAAAATATATATGAGGACGATTCTGTCTATGAGTCCTTGGCATGCAGCGATGGTGACCTTTGGCAGGAATGATTCACGTTTCCCATTAACTGTAGGAGCCGTCCGAATGCAGAGGCCTGTTGGAGTGTAGGAATGTAGTTAACTTAACAATATTGTTGTAGACGGCTGAATAGCTAACTTATACTTAGTATCTGTTGGGTAGCATTCGTGATCTCGTGTAAACGTGACAAGATTCAGTATGGACGTGTGTATGCGCTGGAACGTTATTCCCTTCCATGTATATTGTCCAATTGAGTGCTTCTGCACATTTCGCGCCTTAATTTAGTTGAGGGAACATCGATTGTGGTGTATGCATCTAGCAGGTGAAAGACACATTTGCTGGCTCTCTAGATAAGAGTAAGCCCTTATTTGACTTTGTAAATTATAGGGGTGATTTGGAATCTGACGCATCAACAGTATCGGTATTCATGAGTGGAAATATCAGTTTCCTCTATTTCTTTTTTTTCCAATTCTCACGTAAAGGTCTTCACAGACGGTATAAGTTTCTAGTTACTAAGTGGTTTACAGCACGCTCCACCTCCATAAAGTTTCGGGTTCGTAGAGAAATAATTTCCAGTGTGTATCTTGGGAATTATGTTGACGCGAGCCATCGGTAGGATACTGGTGTGTGCTTCATATAGAGAAGTACCGCGAAAATGGCGTAATATTATGGCAAAGCACGTGAAAATACATGTATTCCAGAGTCTGGAGATGGATGTAGAAAAGCAAGCAAGCAAGCAGGTCCGGACCAAAACCAGTAACGCGTTCTGAGAGTGACTTGGGTCCGCTGAGGGCGCGCTGATCACCCGTCGAAAGTGGGTGGCCGCCAAACCTCGCAGCGAAACGTCTGGTGCTGCGAGCAGTGTAGACGGTGCTGTCTGTCTTCGTGGTATATGCACAAATGATGTAAATGGGACGATTCTGTATGGCGCAGGATGCGATTTGTGTGTTTACTACATCGACACTTCCAGAAGCGCTGATTCGATGACTTTCCTGGGACTGAGTAGAATCGAGACATATAGCCTGTGTGAGTGCAGGCATACCATAATTTTTTCGGGCGCTGTACAGATATAGAGGATAACTGCACTATGTGTGTAAAATGTGTATTGGTAGAATTGCTAGCTTGCTAGAATTGCTGTAAATGTTCCGTTATTTGACACAGTGCCATTAAAACTGGGAAATGAAAGCATTAAATATCAGTCGTAGAATTAACAATCTTATGCCCCATGTTCACTGATTTTCTTTTCCACTAGTTATTACATTGCACAGAGTTTGTTTTATTAAAGTTCCTCATTTCATTAATTCGTCACAAATACAAGAATGTTCGCGGCAAATTCACATGGGGATGCTGTATGGCTACATCTGAATATATCCTATAAAGGGCATTCCATTAGAGTCCCTGTTTTTTATAACACACACACACACATAAATAATATTTCATGATCCTTAGTCACTAACAATTCATGGTACGATCATTGTTCACAGATTTTTACACATAACATCTATGTAGTTCGCTGGTTAATGTTCATCTTATAAAAAATTGCGTGTAATTTCATCATATCTACCTTCTTACACGTTGCAATTTTGAAACTTATAAACTAGTATTTGCTGCTACTTTTGATTGTGTATACTATTGCAGCGCATTTTTAAGGTTACTTGACAGTACACAGTTTTGCAGCTGTTCCTATAAACGACACTTGTTTGGACTGGAGATTTATTAGAGTGAGTCGTTAGAAAGTTTGTGGTCCTCTTAGTAGGGCGCAGTACACAGGAAAAACGGCTCGAAAAAAACAGGAAAGAGCCTATCTCCACTCCCAGTTTGCTCAGATTTTACTTTTGTGTGGCATTTGTAAAACATTACATTCAATGAGAGCTATTATGGTAACAATTTATTTATATATAGAGGTCAGACATGACTGCATAATTATTTTTGGCTACAAGCATTGATTTTTTTCTCCGAAGAGTTTGTCTTTCCAACTATACAATGGAAATGTTTTCAATTTTTCGGAGATCTTTCCCTTCGTGTGAAGTTTCCAACGATGTAGGCGAAGTTTTGCTACCTCGACGTTGTACGTAGTCTCGGTGTAGGTGTTGAGAAACGCCCGGCACGAGCCCAGGGTCAAACTCGAACCTCTGGGCGACGATTGTGTAGCAGATGCGGCCAACTTGACGCTGCCTCGACTGCTTTCGACTGTGCAGCTCCGCCATGCGTGTCCATAAAAAATGTTTTAAGTACATCACTGCACACTAATTAACTTATAAGTTATTATTGTTTGTTCAGGACCAGTTCTGAAGATTATTTGGCTTGGCGATGTATTCTCACACATCTTCCAAATTTACTGAACATGCCTCGGTTTGCGCTGCGCAAAATTTTTTATATGTCAACGCACCGTTGGTAAATTGATAGAGCGCAGACGGTCGCGGGTCCACTGCGTTCTGCAAACGTCCACTGCTGCGATCGCACACGGTGTGCCCCGCGTCGCCGTAATCTCCTATTTGACCTGTTCATGGGCTTCGTCTTCTGTCGCATTTCACATGTTCGTTTTATGCTTTGTACTTGTCTTTTCAGGTCATTGGCACAACACTACCTTTTTATGATTGTCACACACTTATCAATTCGTATATGCCCCCAAGTCATGTGTATGCACTAGATGAAATATTTCATGCACGACTGTAATGTACGCATGCACCTCACATCTGTGTTTACATCCCTCCTATGGAAAAGCACTGAATTTTCTAGTTTACATCGCTCGCTTAGGGCTCACACAGGATCCTAGGACAAGAATGTTCTTACCTAATTCCAAGTCGGATCTGAGTTCTGCAATTCGGCCATGTCTTTACACATCTGCAACGACTTTTACCTATGTGTTTGACCCCTAAGTACCTAGAAGCCTGTTAAATCAGATCAGTAAGGTCATCCATACCGCGCCGTAGGTGTGATAAAGGATTTGCTACTAAGTTGTCATATGCTTTGATACATGTTATTCTTTGTTCTTACTGTTGTGAGGATAGAGCCTACTGGGACGACGTGTCATGTACAATTCTGCATGTAAGCAAAAAACACAGAGTTTCATGATCACTGTATACTATTATTGGTTTACTGTGGATGTAAAAATGGAATCTTTTGGTGGTCTAAACAACCGCTAAGGCTCCAACTCCATTAATGATTAGGATTTCTCACAACTTGTGAGAACTCGGTTTGCAAAACCGATGGCTTGTATTTGTTAGCAACTGTTCATTTTTTCTACTCGGAACAGACAACATCCTAGCCCATGTGAATACGGTCTGCTGCAATACAGAACTCATTTGTCATGTTTGGGTGGTACAGCAGGTTTGCTTCCAACAAGGCTTGTTTTATTGTTGCAAACGCTCTGTGGCTTTCTGCTGAACACATCCACGGTGCGTTTTTACTTAGTAATCTCAGCAGCTGTTGACTGTTCAAAATTTGATTGGGCACAAAATGCCAAAAAAAAAAAAAACCACAACGCCAATGAAAGCCTTTAACTGTTTCTTTGTTGTTGGCTGAGAAAATTCCTCAGTCACTTGCATTTCCTTAGGAGCAGCAATGATGCCTAAGAGCAAAATAACATGTCCAAGAAATTTGATTTGGTGTCTGCCAAACCTCGATTTATCGAGGCTTGCAGTCACACCTGCTCCAGACAGTTTTGCAGTACCTTTTCTAAGATCTCTACATGCTCTTGTGATGTTGGGGTGGCAATAAGTAATTCATCTAAGTATAATGTTACTCTATTGGGCCAAGCATTGTATCAAGTACTGTTATAAATACATCTGATCTAACGTTCAGACTGAATGGTATTACTCCAAAGTGGTAGCTTCTACCACAAAATATGCGTGATGTACACTCTTAGAAGTTTCAGTTAATGGAATCTGCGTTTAAAATGAGTTTAAATCTACTGATGTTAGATATCCAATGAAAAAGAGTATTTGTACATGCTCTTCCAGATTCTCCAGTTTGGTGCAAAGCAGTATAGTTATCTTATTTATGTCTCTATCGTCCAAAACCAGATGGATATTCCCACTGGCTTTAGCTTCAGCAACTAATGGACTACTATAAGGTGACAAGGAAGGTTCTATTTGTTGTGTCTAGCTCCTACAGTCTAGACACAATGAGGTAGCTAGGTGCACGCTAAACTAACGCAGACGGGCTTGAAGTTCTGGAACATGAGACTTATTAATGAATAAGAAGAAAAGTACGTAGATATAGGTTACTTAACTTTTATTCTCTTGTTGGAATACATCTCTCTTGAATATTAGGAAGCTATAAGCACTGATACAAATGGCGCCTTGCTAGGTAGTAGCTATGGCCTAGCTGAAGGCTATTCAATCTGTCTCTCGGCAAATGAGAGGAAAGCTTCGTACGTCTGGTCGCAAGTTATGTCGTCCGTACAACTGGGACGAGGTCATGTCCGTGTCTTGTGACCTGCCATGTGGTGGCGCTAGGTTTGCGATTACACAGTGGCGACACGCGGGTCCGACATGTACTACAGGACCGCGGCCGATTTAAGTTACCACCTAGCAAGTGTGGTGTCTGGCGGTGACACCACACTATTATTCCCCATTCACCTTTTTCCTTATTTTCTTGGTGACTGACTCCTTCTTGGTCCACGGTACAGAGTAAGTGGCATGACAAAAGTGTTGTGAGGTATCGCCCCTGTATTGTACTTGTGTCCCTTGATGACACTGGTTTGTCGGGAAAGACCTCTAAGTATTTTTATAGAAGCTGACCAAATTCGACTTGTTGGCTACTAGTAAGGTATTATGAGTCTCGTGTTTTCGAGGTAATCAGCTCTTCCACCTGAGGTAAATTATTTTCCCCAGTGTCTGAATAGCAGAGTCCCTCATCATACATCGTATTGCAGATTTGTAACACTCTTGGCCCCCTACGCGTAATTTAGATACTTTGGCGGTATTTGCCATGTATTCCGTTGTCCCCATTACCAGTGACTCTTTGCTAAAGCTTATGTCAATTTTGGAGAGGTCAATATTCGCTATCAACTCCCAGAGAAACTCGCAACTCAGAATACATTCAACAGAGAGTCCTCAGAGAAAGGTGCTTTTAATAGCTTCCTCTCCTACCATTATTACAACCTGAACCTGGTATTTTATCAGTTGCGATGTGGCACCAATAGCACCTGTCGTCCTACAGTTTCTTACCCATAACGTCGTTAGTTTTTGGGCCTGAGAAATTTTCTTTACGTTCATTACGTTCATAGAACCTCTTGTGCCTATGATTATATTGACAGGTATCCTACATATGGTTCTTTCTACTATGGCCTGCACAACTTCTCTATCTGTCCTCAGACATCACCGCTGTTCATCCAGCAAATCTTGCTGTATGCCAAGCCCGTCATTGCATTTCAGTATTGATATGTTTAGAGAGGACAAGTTATTCTCTCACCTATTTTCCTCATACGGAAAATTATCAAAGATTTTATTACAACCTGAGGCACCTTGAGCCAGACTTTAGAAAGTTAACAGCCTGAGCAGATGTTGATGGAGCCTGGTAGGGCGCTAAAAGCTTGAGGTATTTTTATGGTTCTTAGCTCGTAGAAACGGCATGTTGGGAGTTGGAAGCAATTGCCGCCGAGCCCATCCCTCAGTAAATCTTGCCGAACAGGCCCACAGCCGTACAGGGCAGACAATGCAGCCCATTGTCGAGACAGGTCTCCAGCAGAACAATGCCAAGCTACATGCCGCGGCGCCAGCAGAAGGCTGGGCTGGGGGCAACAGGCTGAAGGTACGTGTCTACATGGTGGAGAAGTAAGCCAGGCATTGTGTGCAGAGCCAATGCGTGATAAAAATTCACAAGTTTTCGTGTTTGCCGATTCTGCACATAGGCCTGTGACCCACTTCCATCGGCTGCCTCGGTTGTACAAGTAACTCCGGTGTCAGAGAAACCTTCAGAGAAAGAATCTTTATTACACCTCATAGCTAGGACTAACAAGCTCCAAGGCACAGGCGATTTAGATCAAGACCTTTAAGATTGTATCTGTTTGATTGTTCCCGTGGGAAGCGACGCGACGTCAGAGAAAATCATCTTCCCCCTCTGCGAAAAATTAAAAAAAGCAGTAATGGGCGGCTTCTTTTTTCCCAGAGACGCACGTTTCTTAGCTCTTGCCCTGGTTTGACAGGAGTTTGTGTAGTCATAGGGGAGGGACATTTAGTGCCTCTAGAGACCTGCGATTGGCTCAAGATGGCGTGAAGGCGGTGTCGTTCGTGCACTTTGCAGGAAAACGGATTTTTTTTTTTTTTTTTTTTCTGAAGAGTTGCGAAGCTCTCCAGGGCTGGACTTTGGCCTGGGAAACACTGCCAGTCAAGGCTCTGGCATGTGTGGTTGGTACGTGGGACCCGTCCTGAGACTGACTTCGCTTGCGAGTAGTTTAGACTGGGGAGCCTGTGGTGAAGCTCTTACTGTACTGACAGTGTGACTTGAAACGTCTCTGACTACTCGTTTGCCGAGGACACACTTATTCGTCTTTGGTTTACCAGTTTTGACGTTGGGTATCCTTGTGCGCTCTGTCGTATATGTGAGCCAAATTGGTCCTTAGTACGACCAGCAAATGGGTGTGTCACACACTGAAATCTTCTGTGATTTCAGCGCTCTGGTAGATAGTTAATTGTGATCCGTCTGCCTGATCGCTAGACCATAAGATTTTTATATTTCTTTTGCGAGCCGTGGTCGATTCACAGGTGCCGCCTCCACGTCTCATCACCGCTGCACACTTCTCCCCAGGTGCAATTTACATCGCCGCATGAAGCCAACACGGTAATGTACTGCCGCACCGGCATTGTCAGGCTATACAGATCTCAATCGCCACTTGCTCTCAGTTGATCAATCAAGGTCTGCTTAGCGTCAGATCAATTTAGATTGCGTTATGCACATTTTTACGGCGTGGGTACTAGACTCACTTCTGCCAACCAGGATCCTTTTCCATTGTTCCCTTATTTACGGTATTCAATCAATATCTTGTTTAGCATAATTTATGTCTTTCTTTGTTTTGGGAATGTAAATGCTGTTGTTGTTGTTGTAGTGGTCTTCAGTCCTGAGACTGGTTTGATGCAGCTCTCCATGCTACTCTATCCTATGCAAGCTTCTTCATCTCCCAGTACTTACTGCAACCTACATCCTTCTGAATCTGCTTAGTGTATTCATCTCTTGGTCTTCCTCTACGATTTTTACCCTCCACACTACCCTCCAATGATAAATATGTGATTCCTTGATGCCTCAGAACATGTCCTACCAACCGGTCCCTTCTTCTTGTCAAGTTGTGCCACAAACTCCTCTTCTCCCCAATTCTATTCAGTACCTCCTCATTAGTTATGTGATCTACCCATCTAATCTTCAGCATTCTTCTGTAGCACCACATTTCGAAAACTTCTATTCTCGTCTTGTCCAAACTATTTATCGTCCATGTTTCACTTCCATACATCGCTACACTCCATAGAAATACCTTCAGAAACGACTTCCTGACACTTAAATATATACACGATGTTAACAAATTTCTCTTCTTGAGAAACACTTTCCTTGCCATTGCCAGTCTACATTTTATATCTTCTCTACTTCGACCATTGCTCCCCAAATAGTAAACCTCCTTTACTACTTTAAGTGTCTCATTTCCTAATCTAATTCCCTCAGCATCACCCGACTGAATTCGACTACATTCCATTATCCTCGTTTTGTTTTTGTTGATGTTCATCTTATATCCTCCTTTCAAGACACTGTCTATTCCGTTCAACTGCTCTTCCAAGTCCTTTGCTGTCTCTGACAGAATTACAATGTCATCGGCGAACCTCAGAGTTTTTGTTTCTTCTCCATGGATTTTAATACCTACTCCGAACTTTCCTTTTGTTTCCTTTACTGCTTGCTCAATATACAGATTGAATAGCATCGGGGAGAGGCTACAACCCTGTCTCACTCCTTTCCCAACCACTGCTTCCCTTTCATGCCCCTCGTCTCTTGTGACTGCTATCTGGTTTCTGTACAAATTGTAAATAGCCTTTCGCTCCCTGTGTTTAACCCCTGCCACTTTTAGAATTTGAAAGAGAGTATTCCAGTCAACATTGACAAAAGCTTTCTCTAAGTCTACAAATCTTTCTTCTAAGATACTATTTTACCCAAGAGGACGCCATCAACATTTAATCATACAGTAAAGCTGCATGCCCTCGGGAAAAATTACAGCTGTAGTTTCCCCATGCTTTTAGCCGTTCGCAGTACCAGCACAGCAAGGCCCTTTTGGTGAGTGTTACAAGGCCAGATCAGTCAATCATCCAGATCGTTGCCCCTGCAACTACTGAAAAGGTTGCTGCCCCTCCTCAGCTGTTAGTAGACCAAATTTTGCATACTTTCTCGATCATTCCTACAGTGCCCACAGGGTTAACTTTCAATGTCATTGCCATTAGTGTGAGTCATGTTGCTCTGACTCCACCGTATGGCCAGCAGTGGAGTGTGTATTGTGTAGCCAAATCTAGTTCAGTGGAACAGAGAGACAAAGCGGTCTCTGTCCATTATGTCCACTATACACAAGTTTTGATTAGAATTCTGCCATTGATGGGTATACGGATTTACCCCTGTACAATAGGTCGACTTTTGTTACTTTGCATTTCAAATTACTATGCGGTGGTCCCTGATTTGTGTTACAGGTTCCAGAATGTCCTCCTTGCCTAGTATTTCTCAATTTCGCATTATGTTTAGGGCTCCAGTGCTTTTTATCGTTGTGACACCTTTTTCGGTTAAGTGACTGATTGCCGTGATCGTTTTGTTGTCTATTGTTTTTGTGATTGTACTTATTCTTCGTGCCACCTCTATTGCCTTTGCTATGCAGCAAGTACTTGCGTCTCTCTCGCTTCGATGGAGATGCGTTACTGTTCCCATGCTCACTACTATGCCTTATGACATCCTGTGTGAGGTCATTAGGACGAACATAGATTGCTCAAGATCATTTTCAGGTACATTGATCAAGTTTTCTTTGATATTGTGAGGTAACCTAGCCTTCAATAAGCAGATGATGTCAGTAGAGATCGGTTCAACCCAGTAACGCGTTTTATTTGTGTAGTTTTGGAAATTCCACAGAGAACACTGTCTTGAGTTATACGATTCTGGGCCCTAAAGTCTGTTTATGTAAATGTTGCTGTATACCAAATGACCAGAATTTCACTAGAAATGGTTTTTTGAATAGTTCTTGTCTACGACAAGTCTCTGCCAAATGTGTTGCCCATAATGATGGTTCACCTCGAGTTTTAAACTAAATAAATTGGATTTTCTTGCCCCTGACCCAAAGGTATAGTATTTTTAAAACTTCGTTGGACACAACTAGGTGAATAGATTTCTCCATATTAGGTTAAAACTGTCTATATTTAATCAAGCTTTCTTCAAGTAATAAGTCAGAAACGGGAGCTGCTACCCCTGCAACTGAAGAATGTTGACTATTGACTGCATTGTGCTGCTCGAATGAACACAGTTGCACTCATTATAATACATATTTTCACATGTAAGACCACAGTTTACAATATGCCTGTTACTATCGACTGGACTGCAATTAGTGTCTAAACACTCTGAAGCACTTCACTGCCTGAGCGTGTTGCTTGGTTTGTTTTTGTGCGCTGTGTCGTCTGACTCAGATATAGTGGAATCCATGTTGCCAACAGTAGTAAGTGGATGCGTTGAGCGCACTAGGTGTAGTTTAATGTACAACCGTTTTTGACGAATTAATAAAGAAACGAAGGGTAGCAACAGCAGTTTCTGGGAACCCTTTTGAAAGTTAAAACTTTGAGCTCTTAGTCCACCCAATTCAGATAGACTTAAAGGTTAAATAACTCACTGTCAGAGTTGGTTGCAGCAATTGCTATTACTACCCTTAATTTCTTTATTAATGTGTCAAAAGCAGTTTGCATTAAAAACACGGCCAGTTTGCTCAACTTATCCGCTTACTAATTACATAAATTTTTCTGGCCATGTTGAGTACAGTGCAATTAATTTAAAAAAATAATTCGATCTCAGAGAGTAGAAAACGTGTCCTATTGAACGCCTTCCATTTGATGATCACCCACGCTCTCACCAAGCTTCCAGCCTCTGATCTTGTGTACATCAGTGCAGCATGGAGTCCATGTCCGACTTAACAGAGCACTGCTTCTTTAGCACAGGTCTCAAACCCATCCAGGAGTGGCGATGAGTCATACGGAAGAGAGGATGTAGAATATTTTGTCAAATAGGGTTCTCTCCCCAAGCATAATTTATTTAAGACTTCATCAGATAATGTCACATACTTCTGTCAACATATTTGCATAGAGGTTTGATGGAGTAAAGAAGTCTCAAATCTGTATGTAGTTGATATTTGAGTGACAAAGTGTTTCAAATTAAGTCATTTTTATCAGTCAAATTTGGGTACAAATAAATTATTTTCTTCACAACATTATATTTATTTGAAGAAATGAAATGTCAGCACTCAAACTAGCATTAAAAAAGAATAATATGTGAATAAGATGAATCGTGTGCCGATATTAATGCAAATAGACGCTGGCAACCGCGCCAACTGTTGGTCACTACAGAGACTCATTTCTTGTGGCTATGTTCAGAGATATGTGTGAGTGAAACCTGCCTTGAGTCGCCAACTGGTTCTTTTCTTCCACTACCTCTCACACTCAGGAAAGTACTAATTCACGAAACAAAAAATATTCAAAATGTTAATGTAACCTATATGAAAAGGGATATTCAGAAAAATTATAATGAATAAAATCAGATATAATTAGATGTGCAGCTTTTCATTTTAAAAATTCTGAGCTAAGATTCTGTGTGGCACATTGTGAGGTTCTTTTTACCATACATAATTACATATGCAAAAGTAACTGCAGGATTTTTTTCATTAAAAGTTGCAACTTATTTCATTGTTGTCTCCTGAGTTGCTACAATATCATTTCTATGAGTCATGTTAACCACATGGATAGGATAGCTATTACGAAATTAAATTGACTTATTTCAGTACCCTCTTGCAATGGTGTAACTCATTCAAAATCGAGAGATGCATCATATGCTTTGCGAATATTATTAGGAGGGTTAATATTCCACGTCTCTTGAGGGAAGACATCGTTTGTTCCATTTTTCAGGTATACAGGGTGGTCCATTGATCGTGACCAGGGCAAATATCTCACGAAAGAAGTGCCAAACCGAAAAACTGCGAAGAACGAAACTTGTCTAGCTTGAAGGAGGAAACCAGATGGCGCTATGGTTGGCCCCTCTAGATGGCGCTGCCATAGGTTTAATGGATATCAACTGCGTTTTTTTTTTAATAGGAACCCCCATTTTTATTACATATTCGTGTGGTACGTAAAGAAATATGAATGTTTTAGTTGGACCACTTTTTTCGCTTTGTGGTAGATGTCGCTGTAATAGTCACGAACATATGACTCACAATTTTAGACGAACAGTTGGTGACAGGTAGGTTTTTTAAATTAAAATACAGAACGTAGGTACGTTTGAACACTTTATTTCGGTTTTTCCAACGTGATACATGTACCTTTGTAAATATGTCATTTCTGAGAACGCATGCTGTTACAGCGCGATTACCTGTAAATGCCACATTAATGCAATAAATGCTCAAAATGATGTCCGTCAACCTCAATGCATTTGGCAATACGTGTAACGACATTCCTCTCAACAGAGAATAGTTCGCCTTCCGTAATGTTTGCACATGCATTGACAATGCGCTGACGAATGTTGTCAGACGTTGTCGGTGGATCACGATAGCAAATATCCTTCAACTTTCCCCACAGAAAGAAATCCGGGGGCGTCAGATCCGGTGAACGTGCGGGCCATGGTATGGTGCTTCGATGACCAAACCGACTGTCATGAAATATGCTATTCAATACTGCTTCAACCGCACGCGAGCTATGTGCCGGACATCCATCATGCTGTAAGTACATCGCCATTCTGTCACACAGTAAAACATCTTGTAGTAACATCGGTAGAACATTACGTAGGAAATCAGCATACATTGCACCATTTAGATTTCCATCGATAAAATGGGGGCCAATTATCCTTCCTCCCATAATGCCGCACCATACATTAACCCGCCAAGTTCGCTGATGTTCCACTTGTCGCAACCAACCGTGGATTTTGCATTGCCCAACAGTGCATATTATGCCGGTTTACGTTACCGCTGTTGGTGAACGACGCTTCGTTACTAAATAGAACACATGCAAAAATCTGTCATCGTGCTGTAATTTTTCTTGTGCCCAGTGCCAGAACTGTACACGACGTTCAAAGTCGTCACCATGCAATTCCTGGTGCATAGAAATATGGTACGGGTGCAATCTACGTTCATGTAGCATTCTTAGCACCGACGTTTTTGAGATTCCCGATTCTCGCGCAATTTGTCTGCTACTGACATGTGGATTAACCGCAACAGCAGCTAAAACACCTACTTGGGCATCATCATTTGTTGCAAGTCGTGGTTGACGTTTCACATGTGGCTGAACACTTCCTGTTTTCTTAAAAAACGTAACTATCCGGACACTTGGATGATGTCGTCCAGGATACCGAGCAGCACACATAGCACAAGCCCATTGGGCATTTTGATCACAATAGCCATACGTCAACACGATATCGGCCTTTTCCGCAATTGGTAAATGGTCCATTTTAACACGGGTAATATATCACGAAGCAAATACCGTCCTCACTGGCGGAATATTACGTGACACCACGTACTTCTACATTTGTGACTATTACTGCGCCATCTATCACAAAGCGAAAAAAGTGGTCCAACTAAAGCATTGATATTTCTTTACGTACTACACGAATATGTAATAAAAACTGGGGGTTCCTATTTAAAAAAGCAGAGTTGATATCCGTTTGACCTATGGCAGCGCCATCTAGCGGGCCAACCATAGTGCCATCTTGTTTCTCCCTTCAAGTTAGATGAGTTTCGTTCTTTGTATTTTTTTCGTTTGATGCGTATTGCGTGAAATATTTGGTCCAGTCACTATCAATGGACTACCCTGTATATTCTGTAGCTTCACTTGGTTGAATAATGAAGAGTCCAGCAACTGATTATTTTTACAGTTTGTTTGAAATGTAGGAAGTACGAAATATGGCATATCAAACTCTAGAGAGCTATAGAAATTCCCAATACCTGACTAAAATTTTTATTACCAGTCAGTACAGTAATTTCTACAGTTTTCAGTTCATAATAAGACTTCGGAATTTTAGGATCTTTCAATAGATTTTCTCATTGTCCTAACTAGTAATTTGGTTGATATTTAACGACTGGTACTAGAATTTCCATCGATTCTACACCAAATGTTCCTCCTTTTGGAAGCATGTCTTTTATTTTCACTCCAGCATCCTTTTAGCAGGCCATGTAAGAAGAGCATGATCACCACTGGAACTCCAAGTAAAAATTACAGTAAGATCACCTTCCCATAAAATTTCTTTATAGTACCCAAAGAAACCACCAAGCATATTCAGTGGATAAAGTACTTCATTTCTCTTCCTCTTTATTTTTCCATTTTTAAGTAATTGTCCATCCTTACTAATTTTTTCGATAACAGATGAAGTCAAATACATTAGAACTGGTGTTGAAATAAAAGGGTCCTCAGTTCTCGATGAAATATTATTTTCTTTCTTTATGGCTACAAAATCAAATAGCTTTACTACATAATAAACAATTAATTTTATGGCATTTCCCATCATCTGTTGGATAATCTCTACTGAAGCTCCTGTATAATTAATTTAAATATATAATTATTTATATTAATCTTTGTATCCTCATTAGGTACATTCAGTTTATTTTCAGATTTCTGATTTACAGAGAATAAGTAAAATTGATGACCATTTATTTTGTTCATTATTTATTAAAGAATAAATCAAGATTTTAAACATGGCTGCAACAGCAACTGTTGAAATTCTTCACGATAAAGGATGACAGCCAAAAACAGTTGCAGGATAAAAATTTATTAAAATTCTTGACCAAGGTTTCCGAACATATAAATATACTTTCATCAGAAGTAAAACATCTAAAATTACATCATGCAATGGAGATTAATAAAACAATTGTGCCAAAGGCGTAGTCAATAATTAAGACATCTTCTCCATTTGTACAACATGACTATAGGCGCAGGGTCAAAGCGAACAGTTTAGCACCATTACTTTGCCTAGCCAAAGGCGTCGTCAATAATTAAGACATCTTCTCCATTTGTACAACATGACTATAGGCACAGGGTCAAAGCGAACAGTTTAGCACCATTACTTCGCCTATCATAGGCAAAGTAATGGTGCTAAACTGTTCGCTTTGACCCTGCGCCTATAGTCATGTTGTACAAATGGAGAAGATGTCTTAATTATTGACTGCGCCTTTGGCACATTTGATTTATTAATCTCCATTGCATGACGTAATTTTAGATTTTTTACTTCTGATGAAGGTATATTTATATGTACAGAAACCTTGGTCAAGAATTTTAATAAATTTTTATCCTGCAACTGTTTTTGGCTGTCATCCTTTATCGTAAAGAATAAATTTTATTAAGCCATTTCTAAAACAACTGTTACACAAGCACCATTGAAATCAATCCAATAATCATTTTCATCAAGTGTAGTTATTTCTAAATCTTAAATAGGATCAAAAATTGGAATAATTACAGGGCAATTTGGTTGATAAATTATCAGTCCACCAAATTCTGCATTTGGCTTGAAAGAAACAATAAAGTAGTTTCTCAATCAAAATTATCAGTATACTTTATAAATATTCCATCAGCTAAGTTAAAATTTATATTATTTAATTCGAGTGGAGTAATTTTAGGAACATCATTAGCAACAGTTTTTTATTAGGTTTAACTGTCTGATCACTAAATCCAAGCACACTTACAATACTATCTTTTATACACATACCTAATTTAGCATCGCTGTCAATAATAATTCCATTTAAAATTTAATCTCCTTTAAAGTAAACATTTAGTTTTTTGTATATATAAATTTTTCTAAACTTATAAACTGCACTGGAAAATATGAATTTCGATTGTTTCTCCTTACAAGTAAAGTTTATTATTTTTCATATAATATCTGAGTTACAAATGTTGTATGAAAACCAGCTGGCGTTACATTACTATAGTTGTCTCAAATATCACAGCTGACCTTTTTTGAGAACAGATGAGTTACCACTCAACTGAAATAACCTAATCATTTACTTAATAAAAATTATCTTGATTAAATGAAAACTGATTGTGAATCAAAAATAAGAACTACATTGAAGAAATCAACATATAAACATGGTAAGATTAAGGCGAATTCTATTGAATGTGTAATAATAGGACCAAGCAGATGTGGAAAAACTACATTAATAATTGACAGTTACCCTCTAGCACCAGGATGGTTGACAGGAATACAATCAATCATTTGTATGTTTATCCTAAAAGTTTAGATGAACCGAAATATTAAGAATTTATAAAAAGTGGAAAAAATTGAAAACAAATATAGTGAGAAGTTCATTAATTTTATTGAAAATCGTAATGAAATTATACCTCTGGATCAATGACAAGATAATTCACTGGTAGTATTTGGTGACTTAATTATTGAAAATCAAGATATCATTAGAGAATGTTTTACTAGAAGTCACTATTGAGTAACATATTCTTTTTATTTAGCTATACCTTATTCAAAATTCCAAACAATTACTCCACAATAATCTCAACTTTTTAAATATTTTCATACAGGATGACACAAATTAAAATCACATTCACACAACTTTTTGGTGGTGGTTGAAAATTTGATGATTTTAAATAAATGTGCAGTAAATATTGCAGTGGTAACTTTGAATTTTTTTCTCTACATGTGACTAGAAACCCAACTGAAAGTCAGTTCAGGGATAAAATACAAAAATTTCTGACAACGTAAAGGGGAATGAATTGTTCCTCTTGAATCCATAGACATAAACATTGAATGTTAGAATTAATTATATTTAATGTTTCTTATTTATATTAAATGTTTTGGAAATATGACCCAGAGGTTGGTAAAAAAAGCTTAAGGAAATAGAAAAAAGTTGAAGTGAAAGAACAATTCAAGATTTGAAAAAACAACCAAGAACAGAATGAGACAAATTTGAAAGAAGATCCTCTAGTTATTGATGCAAAGGAACAGGTTAGACAAGGAATTGAAGGTTTAGGTGGTAATGCTCTGAAAGCTATGGTTGCTTATTACCATCTTTACAAAGATGCGTATGATGGCATGTTTCCTACTCCATCAGCACTGTCACAATCATCATTTTAGAAAAGCTTATTACATTATGATAATGAAATTCCACCTTCCCGAAGATGGAAAAAACTTAAAGAAATGCTGAAAAATATGGAAGTAAATGAGGTACAAAAAATGAGCCAAAAAAGGTTTTACCTCTGACTACTTATATTAGTACAACAGCAATAAAGTATATTGATGCCCTTAATCAACAACAACAAAGTATCTTGATGCCCTTAATGATAGTTTTTGGCTTGCATACATAAATGTTAAACACTATGTTGGGGATTCTGAACTAAGATTTAACAATGATGACACCTGTATCAATGAAAAACCTAATAAAGATACTGATAATTTAAGGAAACTCTTAGCTAAAATATATTGATGATTGTAATGATGATACTATATATTACTATAAAGACATGTTAATATCAACAAATATTAGATTTTAAAATATCGATCCTAATACTAATAAACCTAAATCAAGTAAATGTTTGAAATATCACACATTAAAAAATCTGATAAGGCAGAAAATAAGAGAATCTGTAAGTCCCAGAAAATTTGATGGAGGTCTAGTAAAAATTATACAGAGAAACAGATTGGATGTGTTTGCATAAATGATGTTAGAGATTTAATCGACAGATTAGCAGTAATTCGTGGAGAAGAATTAGGTGGAAATAAAAATTATTACAATCAAAAAAGTAAAAATAATGCAAATGTTAACAAATAAAGTTAGTGGTTTCATAATCAGCAATCCAAAAGGAATTCTGTATTTGATTAGATATTTGAATAATCTTCCTCACACTCTGCAGAAAACAAAAAATTGTGGAAAAGGTTTAGTAAACAGTTTGATTATCAAACTTCCATTCAAAATAAATCTACAAAACTTTCAAGACTACCGATTTTGCGGCCTGGGGACCAAACTAGATGAAAGATTACCTAGAGGAGACCAAGGAACAAATCTATTACATGAGGCTTGTAAAAAAACATAATACTGCCTATAAAGGTAATAAAGTCTTAGAAAAAAGATGTGAAGGAGATAAGGAACTTCAATTACCTGCTACTGATGCATCTATAGGAAACAGATTAGCTGCGACTGCATTTAGAGGAATAATGTATGGAAAATGAAAACTAGGTGTGGGACTTGAACAGCAGTACCTGAAGCAGCCTTAGGGCTGCACAGAGGCTATAGACTGTCTTTAATGATAATGGTAGGCGATTATAAAAAATGAAGTAGCTTCATTTCAGTGCTGCCTAAAAATATACATTGTCGTAAGAAGACTGGTTTACCCACATAAGCTGCTTCACATCCTGCTGCTTTGGCAATCGCCATACCTAAGACTGCTTCAGCTGTCGCTAGTCATGCCACAGAATATGAATCTGGAATAATAAATTTAGGTACATCTGATGATGCTGCCTCACATTGGATCTGTTACTATAACAACAGAGATAACAATTTGTATTTGATTCATTTGGAGGAAATATTCCTAAAGAAGTGGTTAAATATCTTGGCTCAAATGAACTGTAATGTAATTGGCAATAAATACAAAATTTTAATGAGGTAATTTGTGGCCATTTGTGCTCATTTGTGTTAAAAATATTATCTGATAATAAGAAATTTAATAATGTATTGAGTTCAATATATGAACATTTTTGGGATAAGCTACAGGCACAGACTGCAATGAAAGGAAAATATACATGAATCTGAAGCAAAATTAGACACAAAAATAGAAGACTTAATTATACAGTTTCTTTAAGTATGATGAGACATTTTTAAAGTAACTGAATTATATACTGATTTTAAAAGTAGAAGGTTAGTAGGTTTCAAAGACCTAATAACCGCTTATGATGTAGTTACCAAACAATATTCAGAAAACGGATTAGCTAATCTTGTGACAGAGCCTGAATGTACAAGTATCCTAACAGCTAATCTTGTTACAAAAAATGAATGTGCAATTATTCTAATACAATTTGATAACTATTTCGCTAAAACATACTTAATAAACAGTTTAATCAACTTCAATGTGGTAACCTTAACACTTTTACAACTTACTTTACAAAAAAGGAAGTAGGAAAAGCTTTTGTAAAATGTTTCTCTAAGAAAGGTTTAACACCATCACTATGTCAATTAAGTGCTCTTGAAAAAAGAATTCGTATCAAATGTAAACTCATATTTAAATTTGTTAGCATTGATGGAATATTAAATTACATATTTGAGTATCATTTACACATCAAGAGGATTATTTTATATACAGCCAACGTAAATGGCGATGTGGTACCTATGAATTTAGAAACAGAAAGCAAAAGATATAATTTTGATGAACTACAAATTTTGTTTCTAACACAGTTCAGTAATCCATCCCTTGAAATGAAAATGAAAGATAAAATATTTATATCTCTAAATCGATCAGTTAAAAGTGGACCTCTTTGTGGTGAATGACTCATGAAATTGATGAATTTCATTAACCAATGAGAAAAAATTTAAAAGAAGAAAATGCCATTTCTCTTAGTATAGATGACTTGGGGCAAGCTGATCTAGTAGAAATAGATTATGGCAACTAAAAAGGAATATAAAAATAAATAAAGAATATAAACAGTTATTAACTGTCATTGATGTTTTTCGAAATGTGCTTGGGGGAGCTCCTGTTAAAGGTAAAACAGGTAAGACTCTAGTTGAAGCTTTTGAAGATATATATACAGAGAGAAAACATAGAAATTTACAAACAGATAATGGCAAAGAATTTTACAATAAAAATAAAACTTATGAAAATACATAGCATTTATCACTATTCAGTGTTCTCTGAACTAAAAGTATCTGTTGTAGAAAGATTTCATAGTACAGTTAAATAAAAGATGCAGAAAATATTTAGTCTTGAAGGCAATTACAGGTAAGACGATTCAGGTTCTAAATCAATTGATGAACACAATAACACAAAACAAAACAAAAAAATGAAACCAATATAAGTTAACGAAAAATTACAAGCCAGCTGTTGTTGTATCTAATGATTATGCTAAATCTGAAACAGGCGATAAAGCTAGAATTACTAAACTTAAACGAATTTCTGAAAAAGATTCCACAGCTAACTGGACAACAGATATTTTTGAAATTGAAAGTGTTATTCATTCACACACAAAATAAGGGATTTAAATGGTGAAGAAGTAAAAGCGAATTTTTATGAATATCTGTTGAGAAAGTATTGAGAAAGAGAGGAGACAAGTATATGTTAAATGGTTTGTATCTGATAATTGTCATAATAGTTGAGTAGATAAAAATAACAATATTCTATGAAAAGCCCTATCGCAGGGTCTTGTTTTTCACTATATGTTAGGCTACCTGACTTGGACAGTCTTAAATTTTCATTTATCATTTGTAAAAATATTAAAATATAAATGTATCATGCAATATAAATGAGAAAATTAACACTTTCATAATATTTTATTTGTATGTTATCCTGATAATGAATAAGATGTAGTCACTAAATTCATAAATCAATTGACTGATAAGAGTGTGAATTATTTATTCAAACTAAGTGGTGAAGAAATTTGTATTGTTTATTAATACTTTAAGTAACAGATGTAAGATACTTACTATGGTACTAATCAGGTTGGATATATTCTGCACAATATAATCAATAACTTATTTTTAATTTCTTCATTACTGAGATCATGATTGCAAATGAATTAATTTCTTAGTCAACAAAACTATCTATATAATAGTTTATATCACCAAATTTCATATTGTAGCTTCTTCAATCATGAAGCACTTAAAAGTAGATTTAAACCTATATTAAATCACTTTATACACTCCTGGAAATGGAACAAAGAACACATTGACACCGGTGTGTCAGACCCACCATACTTGCTCCGGACACTGCGACAGGGCTGTACAAGCAATGATCACACGCACGGCACAGCGAACACACCAGGAACCGCGGTGTTGGCCGTCGAATGGCGCTAGCTGCGCAGCATTTGTGCACCGCCGCCGTCAGTGTCAGCCAGTTTGCCGTGGCATACGGAGCTCCATCGCAGCCTTTAACACTGGTAGCATGCCGCGACAGCGTGGACGTGAACTGTATGTGCAGTTGACGGACTTTGAGCGAGGGCGTATAGTGGGCATGCGGGAGGCCGGGTGGACGTACCGCCGAATTGCTCAACACGTGGGGCGTGAGGTCTCCACAGTACATCGATGTTGTCGCCAGTGGTCGGCGGAAGGTGCACGTGCCCGTCGACCTGGGACCGGACCGCAGCGACGCACGGATGCACGCCGAGACCGTAGGATCCTACGCAGTGCCGTAGGGGACCGCACCGCCACTTCCCAGCAAATTAGGGACACTGTTGCTCCTGGGGTATCGGCGAGGACCATTCGCAACCGTCTCCATGAAGCTGGGCTACGGTCCCGCACACCGTTAGGCCGTCTTCCGCTCACGCCCCAACATCGTGCAGCCCGCCTCCAGTGGTGTCGCGACAGGCGTGAATGGAGGGACGAATGGAGACGTGTCGTCTTCAGCGATGAGAGTCGCTTCTGCCTTGGTGCCAATGATGGTCGTATGCGTGTTTGGCGCCGTGCAGGTGAGCGCCACAATCAGGACTGCATACGACCGAGGCACACAGGGCCAACACCCGGCATCGTGGTGTGGGGAGCGATCTCCTACACTGGCCGTACACCACTGGTGATCGTCGAGGGGACACTGAATAGTGCACGGTACATCCAAACCGTCATCGAACCCATCGTTATACCATTCCTAGACCGGCAAGGGAACTTGCTGTTCCAACAGGACAATGCACGTCCGCATGTATCCCGTGCCACCCAACGTGCTCTAGAAGGTGTAAGTCAACTACCCTGGCCAGCAAGATCTCCGGATCTGTCTCCCATTGAGCATGTTTGGGACTGGATGAAGCGTTGTCTCACGCGGTCTGCACGTCCAGCACGAACGCTGGTCCAACTGAGGCGCCGGGTGGAAATGGCATGGCAAGCCGTTCCACAGGACTACATCCAGCATCTCTACGATCGTCTCCATGGGAGAATAGCAGCCTGCATTGCTGCGAAAGGTGGATATACACTGTACTAGTGCCGACATTGTGCATGCTCTGTTGCCTGTGTCTATGTGCCTGTGGTTCTGTCAGTGTGATCATGTGATGTATCTGACCCCAGGAATGTGTCAATAAAGTTTCCCCTTCCTGGGACAATGAATTCACGGTGTTCTTATTTCAATTTCCAGGAGTGTAGTTAATACATACTCCACAATAGACATAACATAATTTTTTGTCTGGCTGCAGGACAAAGCCTACTTTAGCTGGCACTGGGTGCTCTCCAGAATTGTTTACAGATAACTAAGATTTGATTAACTTGATTATTGTTCCAGCAATATCAATGAATTGATGTTTTTGCAGATCATAAGTTGTGATGATGTAGATGATATCATTCAGCCCTATTTTAGGTATTTTGTGGTTTACCTGCCTTAGTTTTTATATTTCAGATTGTCATCTTCTAATTTTATTGTAAGTTGTGGTTTTTGTTCGTCTTCTATGTCAATTACAAGCTGTTCTTTTTCTTGTTTTGATATGTATTTAATATAAATGAATAGTACAGTTTCTAAAGTGATTTAATATTTTTTCATTTGTTTGCTTCTTTGAAAGCCTTGTACTCACGTTTCAAATCCAGACTTCAGTAGTAAAATAGGAAGGTTCTGTTAATCAGAGACCAGAGATAAGTTGTGATCTAAATGACAATGGATTTATTCTATCCTAACATAACAAGAAAAAAAAGTAGTAAAGGAACGTCACACAAACATTTTTATTTGACAAACGCTTCCACTAACATGGGCTCTATGGTGGACAAAGTGAATAGTTGGGGATCGACACAGGACATTAACAGGAACACTAATCGCTTCATCTGACTTCATACACGTGAATCCGGGATATGGCACAAAAACTATGGCACCATGAAGCATCTATATTTTACCATTCCAAAAAGAAAAATATAGGTCGAAAGAACAGGGTGCTGAGAAACATATATTGGAGCGCTACGCCATACCAGCGAATACCTTGCCCTCCTACTGGTCAGGGAGGCACACCACAATGCATTCGGCGACACAAGTCATTTATGGCCGCAATCTGTTGTTAATGGCGCGCTCCCACAAAATGCAAGTACGCAGCTTCGCATTTGGTTAATTCGGAATGCAGCACACGTATTTATTAAACTTCCTGGCAGATTAAAACTGTGTGCCCGACCGAGACTCGAACTCGGGACGTTTGCCTTTCGCGGGCAAGTGCTCTACCAACTGAGCCACCGAAGCACGACTCACGCCTGGTACTCACAGCTGTACTTCTGCCAGTACCTCGTCTCCTACCTTCCAAACTTTACAGAGTCTCGGTCGGGCACACAGTTTTAATCTGGCAGGAAGTTTCATATCAGCGCACACTCCGCTGCAGAGTGAAAATCTCATTCTGGACCTATTTATTAGTCTGCCAAACAAATTTGACTCCATTCCACGACTATGTGTGATGGAATGTGTCAAATGTTTAGACAGATGACTCAAGACAAATAAGTACACCCATGCATCACTTGTTATCTGCGTGATGCTAGAAGCAGTACCTCTGACAATTCAGAAGGTGCCTGGCACAGGCTCTGAGTGGCACATTAGCAAACGACACAAGTCTCACCTTCCAGGTAGAGCCCTGCAGTTCCTTACTAGCGAAGTGCCAGTACAAGTGTGTTCTCTTCTCTCATGCCTGCTTTCCTGCCCAGATCTGCAGGAAAGCACATTTTACCTCTTAGACTTTCCCTACTTTAGCACAAGCCAGTCACAAGTTGGAACACATCATTCGAAACTCGGAGAGTGCCTCTTGCTCTGCATACACTGATTTGACCAATCAGAGACTTTAAAGTTAATGGGGCGAAAAGGAAAAAAGAGTCAGCTTCTCGGCCTCTTTCCCACGTCGTTATACCATGTCTTTTGCTTACAACATGACCAGGATGGAACTACAGCCCTCCATAAAAAGCTTGTTGTCTCTCCTGTTGCATCTATTTCTAAGTTTCCAAAGAACGGCCATAAATTCACTAAAAGCCTCATGCTTTCACAAATATGTTTCGTAACAGAGTCCGGATGTCTGGGCGCCAGTGGCCCCGTCCCACGGAAATTCGCAGAACGCTCACAGTTGTTTTGTCGGCTTCCTGCATAACAAGGGTCCATCTTCTGCATTTTCGCCTGTCTACAATGCGCTGGCCATTGCAGTGACGACTTCTCGGTGCTAGTCAACCTACCTGGATGCTGCTGCCTCTTGACCTGCGCCAACCAATGTGCCTGCACAATCAGAATGCAGAACTCGTCCGTCAGGAAATGCCTCACCCAGCTTCCACAGAAAAAACGCGCTTCCCTTGACACCACCAGCACCATACGCCTTTACTGCAGTCGTTTAAATTGGCACTCTATTCCTCTGAACGCAGGTAAAGCTTACCGTTATTTCTGCCCTAGAGCACGCAAGCAAGAGCCTTAACTAGTGCCCACCATTTCATCATGATGTATGAAGTCAAAATCGGGGATAAAGATCACATTCCCTTTGAACATGAAGTGCCATAACACCGAATTAGAAGTGAGAGTGCCCTGCAATCTCTCACAATCTCCCCATCCCTCTCAAATTTATTCGTGGGGAATCTCACACTTTAAAAGGTTAGTGTTACACAGAACAGTGTCAATAGTTCTGTGTTAAACTTCAGTTGGGTCATTATCAAAGAAACAAACATGAATCAATCTTTGTACGCCATAAATCCCAGCACAGTGTTATGTTCTGTCTTTACCAAGTTCAACCAGGGATCATCCATACCCTCTCTGCTGCATTTCCACAAAATTAAGTGAGAAATAAAGTGTGATGGGCATACCATCGAGTTATATTCTTGAACACTAAGATTTAAATAACAATTACTAAACAGTTGCAGGGTCGTGCAGTCATTTATCTACACATTCATCCTGACACTGGAGCCAGAGAAGGTTATTCCCTAACCTGAATATAATATTGGGGTCTTGAGGATTCTCTGCCCCATGGAAAAATTACTACCGCTGCTCAATAATACACATGTCTGCATTCATTCCTTGACATAATATTCGTTACGAACGTCCTCACATTCATCTAAAAAGAGAGTATTACTAGGTTCAAATTTGCAAATGATCTGTGCATCTTATATCTCTAAAATGTGTAAGTTGTCGCTTAAATGCAAAGGTATAAGCGTCAACACAACAAAACAACATATGATTGTCATAAAACAAGTGAATCTTTGCACTAAACGAAAAAAGTAATACATGAGTTCATTAAGAAAAAATAAAACTTGATAATAGAACATAGAGACTACATTTTATCTTGTAAAATGTAAACGGTAAGGCACATATAATACATATATATATATATATAAAAGAAACATACAAAAATCAATAATGAAAACAAAGCAGCCTGCAGCTCCCTTCTCAAAGGTCTTTAGGGAGACGAATTTTTTAAAATTTATTATTGTCACAGAAAAACACCGCGCTACATATGTCATGTAACGGGCTGGATGTGGCACCTATGTGGGATGAGTTTGTGCAAGGTGGGTTACAGCTTTTTTTCGGCATGTACAGCGCAGGCAGCACCCTCAGTGTGGCAGGACCTGGTCTCTGGCAGTACTCATTGCCATCTCGTATACTGACCGTCTCGGATGACGTGGTGGTCGGCAATGCGTTGGCACTGTTGAAGACGTTCGTGGGAAGACCTGTGCAGCATATGGACAAAGGTTTGAGGTGAATCACCTCCCGCTATCGCTGTCAAATGGTTCAGATGGCTCTGAGCACTATGCGACTTAACATCTGAGGTCACCAGTCGCCTAGAACTTAAAACTACTTAAACCTAACTAACCTAAGGACATCACAAACATCCATGCCCAAGGCAGGATTCGAACCTGCGACCGTAGCAGTCCCGCGGTTCCGGACTGCAGCACCTAGAACCGCACGGCCACCGTACAACATAAATACAGTCAATTATAATGAATGATTACTCCGAGAATAAAAAGAATAAAAGGGTTTACAATTCTTTAAAAAATATATAATCCTGTTCTGTTACATAAATAATTTGATATTATTACATCAGTAATTTTAAATGATTAATTTTCTCTATAATCTTAAGTAGTGGTGAGGTGTTGTACTGTATGATAGTGTAGTGTTAATTTCCCACACCCTTACATACACTCAAAGTACTAAGCCGGCTTAGACTACATATTCACTTCAGTCATTTTCATTCCATCGCAGCATACTACTTATTCATGCAACCCAACTGCTATAAAAGATATGCAAACTACTATACTCCCATTTTGATGTCATTAAGGTGGCACTAACGCTGTTGTATGGCATCAATCTCGATGAGTACTGACGTCACCAGTCTGCTCGCTGTTCTAAGTGGGATTTAAAAAAAACCCGAAATTCTTTTTTTGCTGCAACTGACACTAAATTTTCACAGGTTGGTGTACACATTTTTTTTTTCACTCCAGCCCCTGAAACAAACATAGAAAGCACAAGGTATTATCGACGTTTGACTGCAGAGCTACACACCTTCCGTTCTTCTCTTTCTCACAAATTGATGGTGTGCCTCGCTCACTCTGGAAAACGTACTAAAGTGACTCGCACATTCTGTGCTCACGCCACATAGTACAAACTATCGCCCAAAATAAACCACTCAAGCGCTCGCAAATTACTCGCGAAAGCCTACACGAATATCATCACACAATAGTGTGGAAGACCACATGCGAAAACCACAAGCGAATAACCACAGTGAATAACAACCGCATTAGACGTGATAGCTCATCTGTGTAAGTACACTCGAATAAAATATCTAATTCGTGAGAAACATTGCACCGAAAGTGACATCCACAGACAAAAAACACACCACAAATACAGAGCGCCACTGGCGATAACAATAATCAGCCCACAGGGAAGACACATTGCACTGGACACTGGTCACAAACCACAGCCTTTTTGCGTGGACAATACTGGACCATCCTGCGAAAATACCTCCGAGAATCTCGCAAACTAATCTCAACGACGCCCCTCTCACACACTATACTACAAATTATATACCGCATCCTACAAGGGTTTGCACTGCGATGCACACACAATAAGCAGAAGTACAATTCCGTCCCAAATACTCGTGAACTTTTTTCGTACTCGAGGATATAAAAGTCTGTCGTTGTGACACCTGATTCTGTCCTTCCGTGCAAAATGCAAAACTGCGTTGAGAACATGTTAACTTATGCGAAATAGGGCTCAAATAAACAACGAAGTTTCTGTCGCGAAATCGGCACATTTCTACTCTCAACAATTGTAATTTATTCATCTCTGGGATGACCAGCTGTACATCTCTACACTTGATACGTGTTACGAAGAAATACTTGTACAGTGAAATTCTAACAATACCAACTCTCACGACTGGCAGTAATGGGAGAAGTTGCTATGCTAATTACCATGGTGGAATTACAAAGAAACTGTAAAGAAATGCTTGTTGTGTTTAAAATTATTATAACTAGACAAAATTTATCCTACTAAGCTTATGTTCGGCTGTCACCGACCATTAAACTATCTGTGCCTTGTTCCGAAGTTCAGTGGCCTAGGTTGTCATTTCCCCGCGCCCGTCGACCTGGGTTTGGTCCCCAAATCTCTATTGCCTCTAGCTGAGCTCCATTCCCGTTTTCTCCGTTGTTCAGTTGCGCCCATCTACTATTGTCATTGAAACCGGAGCCATGGTTTCGCCATCCATTGTTTTGTAGTCTGTAGCCTTCATTCCTCCTTCCATTCCAGGTTCTGTTGCGTAGTACATAATTATTGCGGTTCCCATCCAGTCTCTTCGTTGTTCAACTTCGTTACTCCCGAAATTTCCCGACCGTGAACGGTTTCCTTAAGGCGCTCCATTCCGCTCATTGCCGTTCCTGTTATTGTAATGGTTATATTGTGGACGCGACATAGGGCCTGCGACGTATCTGTCAAACTTCCCTCTGTGTTCACTGTCATTTTCCGCTCGGAATGCGTATTCTAATTCGTAAAGTGTGTTACCGAAAGTACTGAGCTCCACATTACATCTGCCGGCTAATACTTGTTCATATGCTGACGGAAGTTTGGTGTAACAATGGACAATGATTTCACCGGCAGAGCATGGTACGTCAAGATACTGGTTCTTGTCAATCATGGCATCAAGGAACTTGACTGGGCTTTTGTAGCCTGAACTCTCGAAATCTATGCCAACAATCATCTCGTATTTTATGCGCTCTTGCGTCTCGTTGGACCAGTAGATATTTAGAAAGCTGTCCTTGAACTCATGGTAACTTCTACACGTTGCTGCTATTCCGCGCATTTTCTCCGCGACTAACCCTTGCAAGTGTCCGCAAATTGTATTTTAAAGGCCAATTTGGAGGTAAAGAAAGGTCACATTGTAATATCCAAGTGCGTGGGTGAGTAAAATCACCCTCATCTGGGAAAATTTCGAATTTTTGGACTTGTAAGAAGTGTTGAAAATCAAATGGCGTTTCATCGACAACTTCCGTCCTTCGGAAAATATAAGACTTTTGGTTGTCCTCGTTGGACTTTCCCTCATTTGTGCTGCCTCCTCGGCTTCGAGAAAATGCGGCGTTTATCTCACCATATCCTCTGCTTGCCGCTAACGGTATACAGTTACCTGTCCCGACTGAATTTCTTTCAGGTTCTGTTGCGTTCGCGCTTGGCCACATTTGAATTTGTTTCCTTAGCGCCCCTCCAGTTTCTTCTCCATGCGCGTGTTGATAACTTCCTGTTGAGCTTTGAACGAAAGGGGAGTCCGGACCTCTTCAGTCTCACTCACTGGAGTTGCAGTTGTTACCTCCGAACCTTTCCCTAATTTGCATAGGTCACATTCTAATGTGTCCATGGTCGCTGACTCGTCATTTTGCCGCTTTTCCACGCGTTCTACCTTCTTGCTGAAATTGATCACCGCCTCTCGTCTTTGCAATCCTATGCGTTTACTCGCTTTTGATGCTTCAGCTGATATTCGTTTGGCGATACTGGCTACGGTCTTGGCGTTCTCTGCATTCTTCTTAGCATTATGTGCAATCTTTAAACTTTTCATTTCTTTGGTGTTTACTATCCGTAGTTTTTCCTGGAGTTTATTTTCCCATCACTTGTGTTCCTCTCGCATCTGATTTACCTGAGCACCGATATTTTTGATGTCCGTATTCGTCTCGTTATAATCACGACTCAGTCATTAATTTTCTCCTCCATTTCGTTTAGTCTATTCATCTTTCTCTCCATTCCTTCTAATCTGTTAATCTTTTCTTCCATACCTTTTATGCTATCAAGTTTCTTCTCCATTCCCATTAAAAGTTCCACTAGATTGAAGTTGTAACTTTACCGCCCGCTCTCGGACGTACGTTAGCTGTATACAGCCTGTACTGTTATAAGTTCACGGGCTTCACCTTATAAACAAGGATTTTAGTACATAAGTTGACCGCGTGTACCTAATAGAAGCAAGATCGGACTTGTAATCTGTCAATAACTACAGTAATGGATCAAGTAAATGTAAAGTAAAATTGCTCTTTCGCATGGACAAGAAGTACACACAGTAGATGCTACCTATATTTAATACTTCGGTCGCCAGCCTACTTAGGCAATGAGTGAGTTTTTCCTTGTACAAGTGGGTGCATGTACAAGCATAGTGACACGTAGTACTGATGCGTTATATGGCAAAGTTTGGAACCAGAAAAATCCACCGAACCAAAGTTTTCTCTTTTTGTACTAATTTGGACGAGATAAATTCACACAACACCCCACAGCAGTGATTACTACGAACTGCATTTTGTATATTGATCAGACTGAAATCGGGCATAGATTGTCCTAGCATGAGCAGTTTTGAAAGCACACATACAATGTCACTATTAAAATTGGAAAACAACACTAATACACTTAGGATTAATATAGAACTTAACTTTACTGGTCAAATCTGATCAGCACATTTCAAGGTTTGAAAGAATGGAAACGAGAAGGGGGGGGGCCCTGAAACTGTAAGTACTGAAGGCAAATTAACACTCAAAAGTATCAATCTAAGGATAACTACTCTTTTGTCTTACTTCTGAATAATTTAACTGTCATTAGTTCTGTCTCAAATTAATTAAATAGCATCGCTAACTCAATTTAAAAAAACTCTCTTTCAATTTAGTCATACTTTTGTTCTTTACCAACATTTGCAATAACACATATAACTTTAAACTTCTTTATAGCATAGGTTTCTGGTCCACACAGATACACTTCTAAAGATGAAATAAATGTTCGACCTGTGCAAGTCGGTGCGGCGGATGGCGGGCAGCACGGCACATATACAAGCACGGCTAAGGCTCACACTGCATCGGCACTTTCCATCTTCTTAGCGTCGTAATCTTTCCAACTTTGTGCCTCAGAATACAGCCATGCCAAGTAGTCGTCGGAATCGGTGCATCCGAGGCTCAATGGAATCCACTTTTCCTGGGTAGCCGCCTCGGTACAGTACGTGTTCCTCTGACCGATTCACAACTCCGACTGTTACTCGCCTCCGACTGTAATACTGAGCCCGTTGTGCCGAACCGCGCCAGTGTGCGTCTTCCCGCGCTCGCCTGCCTCCACCTTTTCCCGCTCCCCTCCAGGTAAGGTATTCACCACAGGTTTTCTACTACACATATCCTAATGCATTACCTACGTATGGACCAAGTGTATAAATTACAATTTTCACATCTTACAATAGTTTTAACATTAAATACACTTCCCTTTGATTATCACATTATTTGAAATATAACATAAATAATAATATTCATTTCAAAAGTTGCTCACTGCTTCTTTAACATGACAAGAAAAGAGAAAGAAATGAAATCAAACATTGTTCACACTAATTTATCGAAATTCATAAAGAAAAATATTATTATATGTACAGTTGTCGTTACAAAGTCCTCTTCGTTTTCCTCAGTATCATGACCGTCCGAACTCAGAGTAGTGGGCTACAAGTAAAATGTACCCAGGCAAAAGAGATTTAAGTAATAAGTGGGTATGTTGAGTGCACTAGGCGTGTTTTTAATGCACAACCTTTTTGACGAACTAATAAAGAAGTTAACGGTAGCTACCCTCAACTTCTTTATTAATTCATCAAAAGAGGTTGTACATTAAAAACACTCATGCCAACTTTGTTGCTTGGTATTTCCCTCGTTAGGCACTGTATTGGACACTTTACTTGAGTTCCTGCTGTGCAAACATAATTATTAACATAGTAAATGTTTTTATTATCAATATTAATCGAATTAATTACGAAGCCTTAAAATCTTGTAAGTTGTCAGTGAGCGGTGGCGTAAACTTACGTCGATTTTGCTTGCTTTACGCCATAGAGATTTACGGAATTTGGTTATATGCTTCTTCTTCCGCCATGACTATTTCTCATTTTTGACTGTGAATAAAATACTGATTTTTATCGGACTTCCTCTTCAGGTGCAGGCAGTTACAGTGACATGACATTAGCATAGTGCGCGGAAGAAAAGAAAACTTTCGTGGTTTTGCACTAAAAAGAACTCTCACACTTCATACTTTCATAAAAAATATTATTCAGGTAACACAATGTCTACTACTCACTTCTCACAAGAATACGTCAGTATTGTAACCGGGCCGGTTCTATTCCAGACCGGTACCATTCCAAAATACCGTCACCAACCCCCGCCCGCCCCCGCCCGCCCCCGCCCTCCCGCCTACGTATACGCGCTAGACATGAAATGTTTTCATAACACCGTCACCCTTCCAAAGCATCGTTAGTCGAAGGTCGCACGCAATGTATCCGGCACGTGGTGCCTCTCTAATCGTTATTACCGTAGCGGGTTGTGACATAGAGAGAGAAGCATCGTTAGTAGACAACAACAAGATCGCACGCATTGTATCCGGCAAGTGGTGACTCTCTAGTCGTTATTACCTGCGCGGGGTTGTGACATAGAGAGAGAGTTAGCGCCATCTCTCTCTATGTCGCAACCCTGCGCATACATACACGCGCTAGGCAGGAGCTATATAAATCAATGCCCGACCTACCTCACTCTCACACTGCTCGTATACTTCATTCATCCAATACTTGTCACGTCTTCGTAATTAAACGTGTAACAATAGGATTCAACTATCCTATGACCTCATTGTAGGACATATATAGGTTAAGTTCCGGGACCTCAGTCTTGGTCACTCAGTCAGCGGGAGACTAAGAAGAACAATCATGAAGCACCAGTCAACCTCCAGTGCAGTCACTCAGAACAGGATCAAACGGAAAAGTAAGTATCATATTTCACATTATTCTATCTCGTTCATTATCCTTATTATTCAATGTTTTCACTTATTCGCTAATATCTACTCATTCATCTTCTTTTTTCAACAGAGTCAAACGCATCCATGCTTAGCTCCGCGGACGCGTCCGAACCTGCATCATCATTAGCTTCGTCAACCATCTCATCCGGACCTACACCAGCGACAGCTGACTCATTTGTTCCAGTAGCGGCCACGTGGGATCCTGTAGCTCACATGTTGGAGCAGGACAAGGAGTTGTTGCTCTCCGTCCCACTCAGCAACTTGTGTGATGAAGACGCTCGATCTGCTCACCACACAATGAATTCAACCACTGGTGGTGTTAAAGATCAACTAAATGGTGGTCAGTACTGGATGCCTACATATAACTCATCACAATCGAACACTCCAGTGATAGTGCAACCACCGAGTTTAGATACTGTAAATAAAAAGAATACGTCTAGTGCGGCTACGCTATTCACCACGACATATAATTTAACCTCCAGTGGTTCCAAACGTGTGAACATTGCTATAGACGTCCATCATGTCTGGGGGATCCAAGCTATAATGGAGATTGAAAATATTTCCAAAAGTGTTAAAGTCCCGATTTCCGAGTTCGACTGGGCCGGGATCTGTCATGCAGAGCGCTACATCAATCAACAAATGACCACCGAATATGATCCAACTCATCCCCCACCAGAAATTCGTCTTGCCGATGTCACACTTTCCATTACTACTGTATATGATGACTGCGCCTTATGCATTAAATCAGGTGTCGACAGCGTCTATCTAAGGCATCCATCAGTTATCAAATTATTCAACCTAGACTCCTCTATACGATTTGCTCTCGAGAGACTGAATCGTTGGGTTCCTAGCATAGAGGCAGCATATAGTGACGTTAAAAACTCTCTACGTGTTAATAATATACATATTGACGATTTTGAGCAGCATCTTCGTTCGCATATGGCCATTAAAACTACAGACATCCAATTGAAATGCGTGTGTCAAAAACCTGAGTACTCAGAGTCACCTATCGGATTGCGTGAGATACGTGCAGAATTTATTGCCAACCAAAGAGAATTATTTCGTATATATTGTACAGGTTCTAAGAAGAAACGTGCAGATTATGATAACACCTCAGAAATAGTACATCCAATGTATGATTTTTAAATAAATAATTTATATTTAATCTTATCTCCTGTTTCTCTTTTATTTCAGACCACCACTCCTATTATAATCAAATTGATCCAATAATTTTTTAATTCTACTCAAATTATGACCATCTTACTCTTCATACATGTGTTCCTCGTGTAGGCAGTATAGCTCAATCGGTTAATTGATCGAACTATACCGGCTACACACAAATATTATTATTATCCTCTCAGTTATATTTTCTATATATGTCATGTACTTGTTTGTACATGGCTCATTTACTATCATGGCTGGCTGGGTGAAGCACCCTCACCACAAGGACTTTATTGTCGGTGACTGGTCGTGTGAAGATTCAAGTGAAGAGCAGAAGAAGAAGAAGAACAAGAAAAACGGAATTCTCCTTCCCGATAATATAAGAGCAATTATTGTAGGCCCATCCAACTGTGGCAAGACTAATGTCCTCATGACTCTGCTAACTCATGTGCAAGGTGTCCGATTTGAACATGTCTGTCTATTCTCAAAAACACTCTTTCAACCCAAGTATCAGCTATTGCATGAGATATTTCGGGGTGTAGATGGCGTTACATACACAACATTCAGTGAAAGCTCTGATATCCCCCCACCTGAAGAAACAAAACCAAACACAGTTTTCATATTTGACGATGTTGCAGTAGAAAACCAAGACCAAATTCGCAAATATTTCTCTTTCGGTCGCCATATGGGTGCTGACGTATTTTATCTAAGTCAAACATATTCCAGAATCCCCAAACAACTTGTTAGGGATAACGCAAATCTCATTATAGCCTTCAAGCAAGACAATCTTAATTTAAGACACATTTACCAAGCACATGTGGGGATGGATATGTCGTTCAATGATTTCTTAAAGATATGTGCAGACTGTTGGAACCATTCACAGTATGGGTTTCTCGTTATTGATAAAACAAGAAAACTGTATGATGGTAGATACAGGCGAAACTTTCAAGAATTTTTGCATATATAACAAGGTAATAAACGTTAACACATCAGTCTACGTCATACCATGGACAAATTCGCGCGTATGTCCACCTCTCAACCTGAGATGACTGGTGTACACAGACAGAACATTCGTTTGTACATGGATGCGAAAATTCAAGCTATGGCTCTTAAAGTTGCAAGTATGCGCAGGGAACTAGAGACCTATTACCAAACCCTTCTGAGAATGGTGAATCAGTTAAATGAGCTAGTTAATCAAGTCAGTAAGAAAGTAACCGACTTAACTGAAAAGGTCGATCATATTCAGAGAAAAATAGATGTAGACCTCATTGTTGTCGATAAGAGCGATCGTGATCATACTAAGAAGCTGAAGAAAATGAAAGCATATATAAAGCCTCATGTCGCAGAGACGTCTGATTAGTATACGTTGAGATGTCGACGACCAAGCAGAAAGTCATTGAAGCCCGTAAAGCAGTCCGAGAGAAATTACGGTGGCTTAGGTTAGGGTATATTGATCGTCAGCAAACACTAAGAGAGACCTTTAAGCCCGTTACTGAGTCTCTCCGACAGCTCTCACCAAAAACAAAAACGATCCAAAACGACAGTCAAGCCATTGATGAATTCATTATTAGTCACGCACCAGGCCAGATAGATAGAACATTCGGCGTTAGCCCAGGAAGACCATACATGTTGGGCACGCATCCCATAACTGTAACAGAAGACAAAATACAAATAGCTGATAGACAGTTTGACCGAACACCAGGCTTAATGAATCTTATTTTCCTAAGACCAACTAAAAAACCTATAAATTATTCAGTTAGTGATAAGGACACGTACCGTCAAATACTACACATGACTGGTGTACACAAGATCACCAAAAGCCTAACCAACAGGAAGTATAAAACCATTATAAAACCAATACTTGAAGACCAAAACAACAACAACGGTGCCAGCAGCGGAGATGGTATTGACATTGGTCTTAAGACAGTGAACAATCGAGTCCCTCAGTATATATATTATGATGATCCCAACGAACTAATAGATCGACTACGTCTGCTCATGGCATCAGCTGCTGCAGGTAATACAGCTCATTCGAATGAAGTTATCTCCATAATCTCTGAGCTTCGAGAGAGAGGTATCATCGAATAAGTATGGAGACCGTAGTTCGAGAACTACACAAACCAGCACGCAAAACATACCTGCGCAGGCATGTCATGATTAAAGGGATGGATGACTTGTGGCAAGCTGATCTTGTAGATATGCGACAATATTCACATGAGAATAATGGATTCAATTACATTTTAATTGTTATTGATACATACTCCAAATTTGCATGGGCAGTACCAGTCAAGACAAAAACCGGACCAAATGTCGCTGATGCTTTTGAACGCTTGCTACAGATAGGAACCAATCGATGCCCGGACAATCTCCAAACCGATCATGGTGGTGAGTTCTACAATAGGTACTTCAAGACAGTGATGCAGCGGTATGGAATACATCACTACTCGACATTCACTCACCTGAAGGCAAGCATCGTAGAGCGTTTGAACAGAACAATAAAAGGCAGAATGTGGATGCGGTTTAACCTTCGTGGCTCATACAAATGGACAGATATCCTCCCAGAAATAATTGCTCAATATAATAGAACCAAACATAGCACAATAAAAATGCGGCCAATTGATGTTCGTGATAACACACTCATGGATACGGTATACTTTCACATTAAGATACTGGATCCACGCAAACAGAAATTTAATGTAGGTGATTTGGTGCGTATCTCAAAACACAAGACCGCATTTGAGAAATCATACCTACCGAACTGGTCAACTGAGATATTTACAGTTTCAAATGTGCAGCGAACGAATCCTAGAACTTATTTATTGAAAGACAGTAAAGGTGAAGAAATTGCAGGCTCCTTCTACACTGAGGAGATGCAGAAGAGCTCACAACCAGATCTTTTTCTCGTGGAGAGAGTCATAAGACGACTTGGAAATAAAGCCCTAGTGAAATGGCTTGGTTTTCCTGCTACACAAAACAGTTGGATTGATGTCAGGGATTTGCTATATAATGAACATTCATCGTCCACAACCACCACAGTAGTCTGACATGCGCGATCGAGGGCACATTAGAGGAGGTGGTGGTGTTCTGGACAAACTACCTTTGGAATTACACATCCCAGGGTATAACTACTGCGGACCTGGGACAAAGCTTCAGAAACGCTTGGCGCGAGGTGATAAGGGAGTGAATCTGCTTGACGAAGCGTGCATGAAACACGACATTGCATACGAAGCAAATAAAGATCTACCAAGTCGTCACATTGCAGATAGGATTTTAGCTGATAAAGCTAAGGCGATACGGAAAAGAAAAGATATTGGTATAGGTCAACGCATCGCAGCATTCGCAGTTGATAAAACGATGCGCGGAAAAATCAAGTTAGGATTAGGAGTGATGAATTTCAAGCGCGTTATGAACGCTGCACGTCGCGCACTAAACATGAAGAACAAGAAGGGTTGTTTGAAGAAATGTATCCTGACAGCGATGTATGCAGCTAAAAACGCAATGAAGGACAAAGAATCACCAACGAGAAGATCCGTTAAAGCACCTCGCATTCTACCAATACCCAAGACATCCGGTGGTTTTATTCCTTTTCTCATCCCAGCCCTCTCCGCGCTCTCAGCGGTAGGTTCGCTCGCCGGTGGGGCTGCGGCTATCGCTCGAACAGTCAAGAATGCGCAAAACTCGCAAACCCAGTTAGAAGAGGCGAGAAGACATAACCGCATGATGGAAGCAGCAGTCATTGGAAAAGGCCTATACTTGAAACCGTACAAGAAGGGTCTTGGTCTATTCATAAATAAAAAAAAAGCCCAATAGCGGTCCTACCAGATCGACCACTCACAAATACAGACCTTCTTAAGTTTGTTAGACATAAATTCAAGATACCAAGATTCCGTGGTGTGTTTATGAGGGATACATTACCTAAGACTATGTGGAAAACTGGTGAATGCGGTATTGTGAATTTAGATGTTGTCGGAGGTCCTGGCACCCACTGGGTGACGTACGTTATGAAAGACGCTGGGGTAGTCTACTATTTCGACTCCTTTGGTGACCTGCAACCACCCGAAGAATTACAGCAATACTTCACTCACAGAAGACATGTGCTATACAATTATCAACGGTATCAGGACTTTAATACATACCTCTGCGGGCATCTTTGCATCATCTTTCTCTTGACGTTCACAGAGAAGAATAAGAACAAGAACTAACGTATATAAGCAGGATATTTAAACCTTCATTCATCAGTTGACGTTCAGATGCAATGTCGTACACTTTGACGTTGAAAGGACGGTCATCTGTATTGTGTGCAAATTACTTCCCACCAATTGATTTGAGTGCAGGTCAATGGAGTGTTGCATTGATTGGACTGGAGACGTACAACAGCATTCCGAATATCACCAACATTAACAATAAACTGCATCTCGATATTAAGGGTGAAAAAGATATTCTTGAAATAGAATCTGGTGCATACGATATTGACGATTTAAACGAACTCTTAAAACAGTCTGGAAAAGGTATTGAACTACGTGCAAACATCAATACACTTAAATCTGAAATAAGGACTCTAAATGCAACGATTGACTTTAGCCAGAAACATTCAATAGGACCCCTGCTTGGATTCACAAAAGGGCAGATTTTGAAGAAAGATCCAACTAAATTTTACAAGTCCAATCAGTCTGTGGATATACTCCCAGTCAGCACAATACGTGTCGAGTGTAACATTGCTACGAATTCCTATCTCAACGATACTCTCATTCACACTATTTACGGATTCTTCCCCTCAGTTGCAGCGGGGTATAAGATTGTTGGGACACCTGCCAATGCAGTATACCTTCCAGTGACTGCTCAGACATTGGGCTATTTGGAGCTGCGTATTGTGGATCAGAATAATAAACTTGTCGACTTTCGCGGTGAGGAAATCATTATACGATTACATCTAAAACAAGATGGGCTTGCGGTATAAAACAAGTGCACGCAATACACAGCGCGCCACTTCGCTACTGAACAGCAAACTGATAACACCTGTGAACTACGAATTTCTTAAATCAGTTGGTCTCAAACCCTGCAATGACGTCATCACTCAATATAACCAATCCAGTAGAGTATGATGACAGAATTATACGTCAAGAATACTTCTCTCATAAATCTTACGCTTCAACCACGTTTAACAAGAATGATGAAATCAGGATTGTCATACAGAACCAGGACACACTCACTCTTCCGTGCAAGAGTTTCATATATCTCGAAGGGTCATTCAAGAAAACTGATGGCACCGATACAGTGGGGTCCAAGCTGACACGCAACGCATTGGCATTCCTCTTCCAAGAGATTCGCTATGAACTGAATGGTTCTGAGATTGATCGTACACGCAATGTTGGTCTAACATCGACCCTTAAAACATACGTCTCGGCATCACCAACAGATCTGCATAGTTTAGAAAATGCTGGATGGTTCATAGACGATGCGGAGGGTAGAACACCCCAGGAGTACAAGCGATTTACTGCATGCATACCTCTAAAAATACTTATGGGTTATTTTGAGGATATGAGACAGATTATTATGAACGCTAAACAGGAACTTATTCTCGTGCGGAGTGCGACAGACAATAACTCGTACATTCAAGGAGCTCAAGAAGAGAATAGGATCACAATCAACAAATTAATATGGAAAATGCCTCACGTCAGTGTATCCGACGAGGAACGATTGAAGCTTTTGAAAGTGTTGAATTCAGGTACATTTCTGTCACTGACCTTCCGCTCATGGGAGATCTTTGAGTATCCAGTGTTACCGACTGCGAGCAGACAAACATGGGCTATTAAGACCTCCAGTCATATCGAGACACCCAGATTCATTATACTTGCGTTTCAGACTAATAGAAGAGCAAATACATCAAACGATTCCACCGTGTTCGATAACTGCAAGTTAACTAACGCCAAAGTCTACCTCAATTCAGAATTCTACCCATATGACAATCTACATCTGCAATGGAATGAAAATGTATACAGCCTCGCGTATGACATGTATGCAAGGTTTCGTCCTTCATACTATGAAATTGCTGAAGGAGAGGGAGGGGGGTGTCTACTGAGTCCACGTAAGTTCAAAGAGCTTTCACCGATCATTGTAATCGACTGCTCTAAACAGAATGAGATAATTAAGTCTGGACCTATAGACGTTCGAATTGAATTTGAATCATCGACAAATTTCCCAGAACACACCGCTGCATATGCATTAGCCCTACACGACAGAATAATCAATTACTCACCGCTCACAGGTGTTGTGCAACGAGCTGTATAAATGAAAATATGCTGTCCAGTGCATTAATCATTTGACGATGGCAACTCAGCCTGTGAAGATCATTGCAGATATTCAAGGATTCCTTGATGGAGAGCGAAGACAGTTCGTATTTAAACAAGTTGCTTTTGTGGCCTACACACAAGACGCAGGAATAATTGAAACCTTCTCCGCAAATATTCGATCACCAAGACCGTTCACGCAAGTGATATCTTGTAAAACACGGACCAGTGCATTGTGGTTAACTAATTTTTATCATGGAATTCACTGGGATGATCCCGGCATACCCTATAAAGATGTGGTGATCGCACTTAAATTATTCGATCACAAGGACACCATCGTTTACGTGAAGGGAAAGGACAAAACCTCCTGGATGCGTCAAATATTTAAATTTGCATCTATTCGATCTCAGTCCCACAAACTCTACAATTGGTAAACCATTCGACTCGTCTTTCATGAGACCGATAACCTTCTTGTTCTGTGGAACAATACCATAAGGATTATTGATCTCATAAGAAGAGGTGTCGAATTCTTTACCATTGCACCTAATTACTTCATATGGATCACAGTTCTTGATCCAGTAGATAAAGCTGTCTGTATCCATATAAAGTAATTTTGGATCTACGAAATGAGGTTTCGCAAACTCATAGTGGAATCGGTACATGTAGAATTTGGAGATATCGAGTATACACATCCCCAAATAGATGGGTTTCATAAACTCTACTGCAGTCTTCGACATCTCCACAGCAACAAAGTTTTCATTGAAGATGGTGACACGCTTAAAATTTGGCCTGGCTATACATTTTCTCACACCGTAACGCCCTTCCCATGCGGTTCTAATAACAATATCGCGTTCATTTCTTACATTTTGCATAGTTTTCCCGAAAATGGAATTATTCATTAATTTATAAAAGTCTTTTTCAAAATCATTACTCGCGACCGCCCTCTTTTCGGTATTTAGTTCAATATACTCCTTCAACCAGGGGGATTGCTTGAAGGAGATTGCCCGGGTGATTTTAATGAGCTCCATTCCTAATCTGAGACACTGCTGGAGGTTACGATAATGAATAATATACCTCTGCTTATCCCCAACAGTGGCCAGCAGTTTAGGGATGGTGCTTCCTCGTGGAATTTGTTGCTCTGGACATAACGGCAAGTCGCTTGTCTCTCCATGCAAATTATTAGGGTACGCGATGTCTGCCTCAAGCACATACCCTACATCAGAATCGGCCGCAAGACCCAATATCTGTCCACCTAATCCCTTCAATTCGTCTTCAGGCACCCATTGGAACCCTGCAACCGGCAGCGGTTGCTTCATAGCATGCCCGTATAAATTGTTAACATCTAAGTACAAAATGTAACTAGAATCAAGGGATGCGTTGTACTCGACACCCATCCGCGGATTATTTGCCCTGGCGTGTCTGTGAACACATTGACAAAGTCCACCGCGGATCCCTCGCTCAAAAAATAGAAGCATTGAAGCATCAGTCAAAAGTTCAATGCTGCAATCCGTTTTTTTAAGCATAGCGTCCCAGGACAATTCAGGTGCCGTGTAATAAAAGGCAGGATCCAGAGAGTACGTGGCCATACATACACTCCGGAACTTTTCGAAAACATCTGCAAGCAAACGAACGTCCGTGTCCATGTATAACCTTGCATATTCTCCCAAATTGGGGATGCTGAATTTCTGCCAGACATTAACGGCATGCTCATAATCTGTGATAGTTATGGTATCGCCAGTGAGAGTACTGGTAAAAGAAGTTATGCCTGGAAGCCTGGTTTCATTGAGTTTTGCCATACTATCAAGATACTCGTACGGGAAAACTCCTTTCCTCGTCGCAAGTTGAAACTTTTCCTCATCGGTAAATGCAGATCGAGTGATATGCATATCATTCCGAGGTAGAGTCTCAATCAGTTTCTGGAGCGAAGTTTGCATAAATCGTAGAGAGTCAAGGAAGCGGAGCGTAATTTTAGGCGTCATTCGTTTTGAAAAAGAAATGTACTTTTCAACACTTTCAGGTAGGATATTGACCTGATCATTCTTCATACCGAACTTAGCCAAGTGCTCAATGAGAAAATGAGCGTCATACCCGCTCAGATTATGAAAAAAGACGGGTATGTGTGTAGGTAACTGATACTTCAAGTTGCATGCATTGTGGGCTGCACCGCGGAACTTACCCGTAAGATGACAATGGTCTCTACGAGGAGTCTCCGCTTTTCTATCTAAGACCAGCCCGCAAATATGACAATTAACAGCCTTTTCATACAAGTCATCATTTTCCTTTGATTTGGTCATGGGAATATTGATGCTGTAGAGCTTGTGAACTTGCCAAGAAAGTTTTTCAAGCTCTGTGAGAAGCCAAACCGCCGGGTCGTTCCCTACATAAGACTGATAACTATTAAGTTTACAATCATATGCGCATACAACTTGGAACGCAGCCGCATAAGGTACGTGTTTTTGTGTGAAGGTTGTGTGTGAGGCTACGGGGTTCCCTTCACAACGAGTAATAGGAGCCAGCAAGCATTCAAAATCGGCGTACACAACAAAAGGACAACGCTGCTGGTGGTGAGCATTTTTAAATTTAATGAAGTTATTTTCTTCAGTGGGCATAACAACACGTACCGGGTCCTTGCATGCACAATCTAATAGATGTGTTGCTAATAACTCTTGAGATGAAAAATAATTCAAACACCTTATACAAATATGTTGTTTATGATCATTTTTACTTAACTGGGAGGAAATGAGTCGGGACATGTCTTTGATCCAGACGTAGTGATAATTATCACGTTCGGAGAAGAGCAGCATGTTGACATGCAACTCTCGCTCACCAGCAAATTTTGAGAAATGGAGGGGGCCTACTACTGTATGCTTGTTCTGCTCATCTGACTTGCTTTTCTTCTTCTCCAGACCATAAACGTGTACCGATATTGCGGTATTCTGAGCCTCAAACTTATGTATGTCCTGGATTCTTAAAGGGAACTCTATTCCGTCAAAGTTATACTGACTCTTAATATCTTTGACTTTGTAACTGCTGGGACGCTCGGGATGATGTTTGTAATTGTAATTTCTCTCGCAAGCCAGGACTGACCATGCAAAACACGCATTATCATTGTTATTTTGAACATTAATGCACGCATGCTTTTTCTCAATATCTATAGGGAGTTTAATATAACTGGACCCTCCATTCATTGGATCATAGACATGTATATGGATGTCGAGGTGTGGTATACTGCTGAGCGCTTTAGCGGATCCACGTACTTCCATCTCGGAAAATCGGGCCATAATAGCGCTCAAGGTGGATTCTCGATACCACTCAGCAATCGATGTGCTCCGAGAAATAACGCCAATGTCACCCCATATATAATGCAGAGTAGCCGTCTCCGCGTCACCTTGTTGTTTAGGGGGGTGACTCAGTTCACAGCATAACACAGCACTGCATTTAAAGGCGTTAAATTCCGGATCTTCTAAGAGTTTGAGGAGCTCGGTCTCCAAGACGGGGAGGCACGCCTCCAAAAACCTTACAGGATCGCGATACCTCCCGCCTGGATTCTCAATTCTGGTGAAAGAGATTCGCCCCTCAAACGCTCTAGCAACTGCTGAGTATTCTAAGGGAGTCATTACGCCGTTATTCTGATCGAAGTCGTTATCGATAGGACGGGGAAGAGAACTACCGCTAGCCATAAGGAAATTACTATTATTACTGTTGCTACAACTAGGAGTCCACCCGATAGATGAACGGGCTGGTGATGGGTGATCGTAATCATCATCATTTGCGGGGAGAGGTATACGTCTCGGAACGCATACCTTGCGTGGGCGGCGGCGGTGAGCTGCTGCTTCTAGAGGAGGAGGGGGTGACGGCCGGTTTGAAGGGCCAGGCTGTGGCGACGGCGGACGGGCTGCGCAGTCAAACGGTTGCGACAGCGCTGGGGGAGGAGGTGGCGCGTGTTCTGCATCTGTCTCCCGCGAAGCCCTTATAGGGGCTACGCAAGGCGCGGCGTGTCTTTGCGGTTCGGTGCGCCTGAGTCCCGCCCCCGCAACCACCGCTCTAGGAACACGGCCTACACCGTGTGATATACCTGTAAGATAAATAATGAAAAAAAAAATTAATTTAGTGTTGTATATTTAAGAGAGCGATAAATACTAACAATAAGAGTAGATAATGGCGGTTATGTGAAGGAATGTTAATGTTCAAAATTATTCACCTTCTCCGCTCTGACTCCATGGTTTGAGCAACTCATTACCAAAATCAAGTAGATCCTCAAACCACTCAGGTAGGTTGATCTCCTCCTCAGACGGGTCAGGCAGGTTGGTCTCCTCCTCCTCCTCTAAAGACTGAGTGTCCTGTGTGGCGGACGCTGTTTGAACGCTACCGTCGCCTCCTTGAACGTTTTGGGTGGTTGAACCGAATGCTGAATTAGGCGCATCTACAAAGAAAAGGCCGGTTTATGAGGATTAAATGTATACAATCAGGAAACGGGTATATATTAGTTGAAATTAATTAAGTTTAAGAAGTATGTTTGTATTATAAATGTACTTACATTCGAGCTGCGCTTGAGTCCTTTCCATCTCGATCTGATTGTCTAGATCCGCAATGATTTGATGGGAGAAATCTGGAAAGATGGAGAAGACTGAATATAATCCGGAACACACAGAACAAGTGGAGGAGCGATCTTTATAGAGAGCATTATAAAAGATATGTAGCACTCATACTCAGAATTAAAGGGTGTAGATATCAGAATACTGAAAATGTACTTACCATGGACTGGAACTTCATCCACATGAGCACGTTTGATGCTGCTGCTGTCACTGGTGGGTCGTGATCGTTTCATTTTTGCACGTTTAATTACGAAGACGTGACAAGTATTGGATGAATGAAGTATACGAGCAGTGTGAGAGTGAGGTGGGCCGTGCACGGATTTATATAGGTCCTGCCTAGCGTGTGTATGTATGCGCGGGGTTGTGACATAGAGAGAGATGGCGCTAACTCTCTCTCTATGTCACAACCCCGCGCAGGTAATAACGACTAGAGAGTCAACCCCTGCCGGATACACTGCGTGCGACCTTGTTGTTGTCTACTAACGATGCTTCTCTCTCTATGTCACAACCCGCTACGGTAATAACAATTAGAGAGGCACCACGTGCCGGATACATTGCGTGCGACCTTCGACTAACGATGCTTTGGAAGGGTGAAGGTGTTATGAAAACAGTTCATAATGACTCTGACGTCACGGCCGCCATCATGGATAACGGTATTTTGGAATAGATCCGGTCTGGAATAGAACCGGCCCGGTTACAATACTTACGTCTTCTCCCTACGAGAACTAAAGACACAATCTTCTAAATTACTGACATAAAAATTGAATGGAGTTTCCATCATTTGTCATTCGCCCTCCGGCGTAGCAAAATACACCTTTTGCGACGCTTACAGCGGTCGCGCTAGTGATTATTATCATCGGTTTTAAATTTTTGTCCTAGCTTGTTGGGGCTTTTCTTTTTGTACCTATACACGACCCAGTCGGCAATATCATTATCTTCGCTATCTAACCATTTACTGAATTCAGATTCTCTGTTCTCTGCTTCTTCAATAAAGTTTTGCTCTACATTTTTATTTGTATCTACTGCAAGATTATCAAAGCGTTCAGTTAGTAACGCTACATCTTCCTCTACAGCCAAGCGCCCAGCTTGTAAAGTTTCTCGTAGCATGGACAAGGACTGTATCCAGTTCTGGTAAACTTTTGCACGACCTGTTCAATTCTGGAGTTCCATCCTTTATTTCTTTCGTTTCAGCGACTATTTCCTATTACGTTCTCTCTCGCATTCTGCTTGCAAGCCGTCGCTTTCCTTCCCATATTCTCCTTGTAAGTGATCATGTTCTTTGTCACAATCTTCTAACTCACGTAGAAGTTAAGCGAATGGGTCTGGTATAGGCAAACAGATAGGCCTATTCTGTAACCCATCCACATCCCTTTGAGCATCTTGTCTTTCCGGTGTCCCCGGTGTACCCAGTTCGCCAATTGATCCGGTTCCTTGACGAATATCGTTTTCAGTATGTCCACTTAGGTTATCCACTTCAGTGTCTTGCTCTATTTCTGGTGCAAACGAGTCTTCGCTAGCTTGCTGATTTATCTGTTGCCTAGACATTTCCATTGCCAATTTAATTTCGCCAGTAGGATGATACCACATGTTCCAGTTGACCGCTAGTGCCTCAACATCTGAGCTGTTTACGACATCTTCTTCGTGCCATATTTCTGTCCATTGGCTTGCATTTATGGTCCACATCACCAGTAGTAGGCTGATCTGCCACATGGGTGTTGTAAGCTCGTAATACACACACATTAGAAAAAGTGAGACCTTCAGAGGCGGTGGTCCAGATTGCTGTACACACCGGTACATCTAATACCCAGTAGCACGTCCTCCTCCACTGATGCATGCCTGTATTCGTCGTGGAATACTATCCTCAATTTCATCAAGGCGCTGTTGGTCCAGAATCTCCCACTCCTCAACTGCGATTTGGCATAGATCCCTTAGAGCTTTTGGTGGGGCACGTCGTCCATAAACAGCTGTTTTCAATTTATCCTTTGCATGTCGATAGGGTTTATGTCTGGAGAACATGTCGGCCACTCTAGTCGAACGATGTCGTTATCCTGAAGGAAGTGATTCACAAGATGTGCACGAGGGGGTGCGAATTGTCATCCATGAAGACGAATGCCTCGCCAGTATGCTGCCGATATGGTTGCACTATCAGTTCGAGAATCGCATTCACGTGTAGTGAAGCCGTCACAGCGTCTTTCATGAAGACCAGTGGTGTACGACAGCCCCACATAATGCAACTGCAAAACATTAAGGAATCTCCTCCCTGCTGCACTCGCTGGACTGTGTGTCTAAGGCGTTCAGACCGACCGGGTTGCAAACACGTGTCCGACTATTGTCTGGTTAAGGCATACGCGACCCTCATCAGTGAAGAGAACGTGATGCCAATCTTGAGCGGTCCATTTGGCATGTTGCTGGACTCATCTGCACCACGCTGCGTGGTGTCGTGGTTACAAAATTGGGCCTCGTCATAGACGTCGGGAGTGAAGTTGTGCATCATGCAGCCTACTACTGTGCACAGTTTGAGTCGTAACACGACGTCCTGTGGCTCCACAAAAAGGATCGTTCAACATGGTGGCGTTGTCGTCAGGGTTCCTCCGAGCCATAATCCGTAGGTAGCGGTCATCCACTGCAGTAGTAACCCTTGGACTGTCTGAGTGAGGCATGTCATCGACAGTTCATGTCTCTCTGTATCTCCTCCATGCCCGATCAACATTGCTTTGGTTCACTCCGAGACACCTGGACACTTCCCTTGTTGAGAGCCTTTCCTGGCATAAAGTAACAATGCGGACGCGATCGAACCGCGGTATTGGTCGTCTAGGCATGGTTGACCTACAGATAACACGAGCCATGTACCTCCTTTTTGGTGGAATGACTGGAACTGATCGGCTGTCAGACCCCCTCCGCCTAGTAGGCACTGGTCATGCGTGGTTGTTTACATCTTTGGGCGGCTTAATGACATCTCTGAACAGTCAAAGGGACTGCATCTGTGGTACAATATCCAGTCAATGTCTATCTTCAGGACTTGTAGGAACTGGGGTGATGCAAACCTTTTCTTGATGCGTTTATGTTAATCACAACGTTGTCATGTTCAGCGTCTGCCAAAGAACCATCTATATACACTTTAACTTCAATATGTGAATCAGCTCGACAAAAATTCGTTTTGTGCGTCTTAGCAAGTTCTTACAGGTGGCTGCAAGAAGAAATGGGCTACCGCTGTTTCCGAAAGGTAGCTGGATGAAGCGACATGTAACTGTTTCGTCACATGTAATATACTGGGTGGTCAAAAAGTCAGCATAAATTTGAAAACTTAATAAACCACGGAACGATGTACATAGAGAGGTAAAAATTGACACACATTCTTGGAATGAACAAAGTTCACAAAATGTCCGACAGATGGCGCTGGACAGCAAAACGTCAGTAACTGCGCATGACAATCGTGTATCAAAGGAGCTGTAATGAGAGAGAGAGAATCAGATGCGCCAGCAGTCGCAGCATGTTGACGTTACCTGAAAAGGCGCTTTTAGTGAAGCTGTACTATCAGAGTGGGGAATGTGCTAGTTTAGCGTTACGATCAAACGCTATAGGAAGGGGATTCGAATGGGTAAAGGTCCGTTGACAAATGCAGCTGTGGCGAGAATGATTTCGAAGTCTACCGGGTGTTTAGACGCTAGACCCCGTAGTGGCCGACGGAGCACAAGGCGTAATGCTGCTCAGACAGTTCAGGAAGAAATGGAGACTGCAGCGGGTTCGTCTATGCACGGGGAAGTCAGCGCTCGTGCTGTCGCACGTCGCACCGGCATTCCATACACTACTGTTTGGTTGGCACTGAGACGTACCCTCCGATGCGATCCGTACAAAATCCATCGGCGTCATGAACTGTTACTTGGCGATTTAGTGAAGCGGAGGGCATTTGCGGTGTGGGCGTTTCAAAAGATGGCGGAAGATGACGATTGGTTGAGTAACGTGTTGTGGACCGACGAAGCTCATTTCACGTTCCGAGGGTCTGTCAACGCCCATAACTGCAGAATTTGGGCTACCGAAAATTCTAGAACTGTCGTGGAAACTCCATTGCACGACGAGAAAGTCATGGTATGGGTTGGATTTACCACATCTACCGTTATCGGGCATTTTTTTCTTCGATCGCATCATCCCCAGCCTGGCTGATAAACACCTGCTGGAACGTACGATGTTTATGCAGGATGGCGCTCCACCCCATATTGCTACACGCATGGAAGATCTCTTGCGCGCGTTGTTTGGTGATGATCGTGTTCTCAGCCTCCCAGGTCCCCAGACCTCAGTCCGTGCGATTATTGGCTCTGGGGTTACCTGAAGTCGCAAGTTTATCGTGATCGACCGACATCTCTAGGGATGCTGAAAGATGACATCCGACGCCAATGCCTCACCATAACTCCGGACATGCTTTAAAATGCTATTCACAACATTATTCCTCGACTACAGCTATTGTTGAGGAATGATGGTGGACATATTGAGCATTTCCTGTAAAGAACATCATCTTTGCTTTGTCTTACTTTGTTATGCTAATTATTGCTATTCTGATCAGATGAAACGCCACCTGTTGGACATTTTTTGAACTTTTGTATTTTTTTTGGTTCTAATAAAACCTCATGTCATTCCAAGCATGTGTGCCAATTTCTACATTACTCCGTGATTTATTCAGTTTTCAAATTTATACTGACTTTGATCTCCTGGTAGTTTCCTCATTGGTCTTTAATTACTCTGAACCGGACAAACCTCATGAGATCTCTGTCCTTCCTATGAAGAACTAACTGTAGAAATGCTTGTTTGATATTGGTATTTAAGGCTACAGGACATAGACAGAATCTCAGTAATAGTGAATGGATTCCAAGGAGTAAAGTAGGGCCCATTTCTAAAGGGTAATTCAACGAATAGTTCTTCTTGTATAACAAACTGCCGAATACAGTTCTCCATTTGATGAAACACACAGGTTTTCTTTTTTTACTTCATGATGTGGAATATAAAATGTATTGCGCAATCTGTCCCGAATGGGAAACTTCCACACACATGTCTCTTTGTCGCAGTGTATTGTCTCCACCTCAAAAATCTCTTTTTGGTTAATGTCCTTTATAAATATATCCTCCAGTGAAATAAATGTTTTCCCTGCTTGCTGAATAATACTAGGCACCATGATCCTGGGTTTTCTGGAGAAAGAAACCATTTTTCTTTTGTCTTCGACGCAGTAGGGTTTTGAAAAGTCTGAGGCCAAGTCCTTCAGATTCCGGATTCGGATTTCTTGTTTGTTCCCCTGCGATCCCCATTACTTCTCGCCGTCGTTTGGCATCACAAGGTTTCGCATAGTGCTTCATTTGCTCTAGCTAAGAATCTAGCCTATAGTTGAAGGTACAACAATGTTAGTCCAATCGGGAGAGAGGGATGGGGAGAGAAATTTTAATTTCCGATAATAATTTCCTCCGACAAGGGTCTCGAGCTTCCCTTGGGACCACAAACAGTACTCTCAATATTGGAAGATACAATCGGGACCCTGGAAAATGAGTATGTGCTTCCAAATGCATCACAGACTTCATGGAATTTCTCCAGATCCCCTTCAGGGAGAATCCTGCAACTCTTTGAAGTACCAGCTATCACGTCAGAGGTGTTGATACATATTTCAATATGTTCTGTAGTTCTTAAACACAGCTTATCAATGAGAAACTTGGAAATGAATCTTGGCTCACTACCACTACTCAGAACGCAGTGAGTAAATCTCCTTAATCTTCTGGGCTCACTGATACAAACTCGAGCTGTCTAGAGACAAGTAAAATCTGCTGAACTTACGTCGATTTTCCCCACAGAAGTAGCTGAAAAGGTGTCAGTAGAGACAGCTTTGTGATGGTGTTCACTGCACCCACAGCACGAGAATTTGCTGTTTTACTGCTGTTTACAGCATTATAACACGGGTTTAGACACATAAAAAAATGATTATGTAGATTTAATTTATTTAATTTTGTTGGCTGTCATTTACTAACTTGCCGTCTTGAGCCAAGTGAGTGAGAACTAACAAAATACAGGATATAGTCGTACTTTTCGATTAGGTTTTAGCGAGTTTTTAGCTTGCCTTGAATCTATGTGAAGTATCACTGCAGTGTATGTGAAGTTAGATGACAAGATATTCTGAACGAATTTTTGTGCAATAAGAGCACCATGAACTCCTCCTTCCAGGAAGTTCAGTAACTTGAAAAATCCCGTTCTGATATTCCACTTCTTCTGTCATGAATAATCTATTTCAGCACGAAACGATCAGAGAATTTTCAGAGTGAGAGTTTTTACAACGTGCTACGTCGCCTTTTCCTAGGGCATGCAGTGCTTGAATACGACGGTTACATTCCAGGAGTGTACTGTTCAGTGTTTCGGGTGACGCTGCTGACTATACAGGGTATCCGAAACAATTGAGGGTGCACCTGTATAATGCAACTGCTACCTTAGTACCTATTCAATAACATTTTCTTTGTTTCCTCATAACGTTAGCTGTTATAGTTATTTCACTGCCTAGCAACTTCGGTTTGCTTGATAGAAGCCCACACAGAAAAACGATGTTTGTTTATTGTAGAAAATGACGAGAGCTTATCAATGGTCGATTCAAATTGTTTGCAAGAGTGGTACGGCATTTCAACTTCTCTATAAAATGGCTCAGACATAATGGCTACCACCCAGTGCACTGTGTGGATACTAATGTGACGTGACATTCATTTGCAATGTCAAGGCTGAAAGTTTTCAATCTACTGCCTTTGTAGCCTTGTGCATAGCACGTTCAATTTTATGTATTACAGCTGACCTCTATTGAGTCTTAATACAAGAACCTACTGGAATCTATGTTTTATTTTGTTGCCGTAATATTTACTAAAGATCACTTAAAAATTCGTCGCACGCGAGAAAATGATTATCTGAATTAAGTGATATCTCTGACTTAACGACTGAATTATGAGAAAAGATTTCTTGTAAGAAACTCTTTTTCGCTTGTATCGATTTAATCTCTCTCTGTCTTAACAGGCACTGATTTTCAGCTCAACCCAAAGTTACTAAGTAGCTTTGGCTTAAGTGGTTGCATATATTTATTAAAACTTAATCTAGGCCATGTGACCTAAGGAAATCGTCATACTCCAACCCGACAAAACTATGTGCAGGTTCTGGTAAATGGTAGATACAAGAACTTGATATTAAGAATGGAAATAATTTCACTGTAACACGCAAATCCACTCTAGCTTCCAGTAGCACAGAGAGAGCCAAAGTGTGCCAAACTTTATATGTGCAGCGTGTGTGGGCCGCGTGTGAGTCAAGGCCCAGCTTGTCACTCGGCTTTGTTCGGTCCTTCTCGGAATGTGCGCCATTTTGTAGTCGGCAAAACTCTGAGCTCAGCAAAACTGTGGTGTCAGTGCTGTTTCCCCTTCACTGTTTGTTTGCGGTGTGAAGGACGTTCACAGGTACAGTGGCTGTTTGCACAGAAAGAGGCAGTCTACCGATCTATTGTCACAATCCTTTAAAATGAATGTGAATGGGAAAAGAGAAGGATGAGAATTCTCAATTCGGATAAGCGACGGGCATTGTTTACTCGCTGTGAAACTACATTATAGTGCCATGCAGAAAGAATTTAAACTTGTAGATAACAATGAAAGAGTGAAAAATTATAACGATCAACACACTGTATTCATTATTTTATACATCAAGAAACACTTTGCGTTAAATTTAAAAGTGTGGGGCACTTGAAACTGGTGATATGAATAGTGAAATTTTGGTGGTTCCACCCATTATTCCATTTTCACTGCAACAGTTTTTAGTGGAAATGAACAGAGAGTGTGGGGGCGTCTTACATTACTGCAAAGTTAGTTTATTCAGTTAGGATGCAAGCCTGGAACGGTTTTTCGATTTAAGTCTCACTCTTGTTGAATTTGTGAAGGAAAATGAGTGTGGAAACGAAAGATAGAGCATTTGCGATGGATTGTAGGCTACACATTTTAAGTGCACTTGACTGCACGCTGCCAACAGTACGAATTTGCGAGGTAACTTCTCTCTGATATGACAGGTTGCATTTAAAAAGAATTTCGCGTTGTAGAAGGGTCACATTCTGACAAAGGCAATTTAGTTCCGTAAGCTCACTAGTGTTAAAGAAAGAACAAGGTTTGAAGATTTGATTGTGGCCTTACAAGAATTACAACGATACATTTGTAAAGGTTTTGAGGACTCTGTCAATCTTACAACTGTTTTCGAGCTGTTTTCGAGACCATTTGCTGCGTCAGTTGAGGGCGCCCCTGTGCATGTGCATATACACTCCTGGAAATTGAAATAAGAACACCGTGAATTCATTGTCCCAGGAAGGGGAAACTTTATTGACACATTCCTGGGGTCAGATACATCACATGATCACACTGACAGAACCACAGGCACATAGACACAGGCAACAGAGCATGCACAATGTCGGCACTAGTACAGTGTATATCCACCTTTCGCAGCAATGCAGGCTGCTATTCTCCCATGGAGACGATCGTAGAGATGCTGGATGCAGTCCTGTGGAACGGCTTGCCACGCCATTTCCACCTGGCGCCTCAGTTGGACCAGCGTTCGTGCTGGACGTGCAGACCGCGTGAGACGACGCTTCATCCAGTCCCCAACATGCTCAATGGGGGACAGATCCGGAGATCTTGCTGGCCAGGGTAGTTGACTTACACCTTCTAGAGCACGTTGGGTGGCACGGGATACATGCGGACGTGCATTGTCCTGTTGGAACAGCACGTTCCCTTGCCGGTCTAGGAATGGTAGAACGATGGGTTCGATGACGGTTTGGATGTACCGTGCACTATTCAGTGTACCCTCGACGATCACCAGTGGTGTACGGCCAGTGTAGGAGATCGCTCCCCACACCATGATGCCGGGTGTTGGCCCTGTGTGCCTCGGTCGTATGCAGTCCTGATTGTGCCGCTCACCTGCACGGCGCCAAACACGCATACGACCATCATTGGCACCAAGGCAGAAGCGACTCTCATCGCTGAAGACGACACGTCTCCATTCGTCCCTCCATTCACGCCTGTCGCGACACCACTGGAGGCGGGCTGCACGATGTTGGGGCGTGAGCGGAAGACGGCCTAACGGTGTGCGGGACCGTAGCCCAGCTTCATGGAGACGGTTGCGAATGGTCCTCGCCGATACTCCAGGAGCAACAGTGTCCCTAATTTGCTGGGAAGTGGCGGTGCGGTCCCCTACGGCACTGCGTAGGATCCTACGGTCTTGGCGTGCATCCGTGCGTCGCTGAGGTCCGGTCCCAAGTCGACGGGCACGTGCACCTTCCGCCGACCACTGGCGACAACATCGATGTACTGTGGAGACCTCACGCCCCACGTGTTGAGCAATTCGGCGGTACGTCCACCCGGCCTCCCGCATGCCCACTATACGCCCTCGCTCAAAGTCCGTCAACTGCACATACGGTTCACGTCCACGCTGTCGCGGCATGCTACCAGTGTTAAAGACTGCGATGGAGCTCCGTATGCCACGGTAAACTGGCTGACACTGACGGCGGCGGTGCACAAATGCTGCGCAGCTAGCGCCATTCGACGGCCAACACCGCGGTTCCTGGTGTGTCCGCTGTGCCGTGCGTGTGATCATTGCTCGTACAGCCCTCTCGCAGTGTCCGGAGCAAGTATGGTGGGTCTGACACACCGGTGTCAATGTGTTCTTTTTTCCATTTCCAGGAGTGTATAACTGACCTGCAAGGTAATTCCAGTTTTAATTACAAATCTTTTTACAGTGAAACTGCCCAGAACGTTTAGATTGCATTTTCTCAGATAGATTTTCCAAGTCTCCAGAATGAGGTCACAAAAGTACTTCAAAACTTCGATCGACTTATTTGTGTGAAAGACTTTTTTACGAATATGAACAAGTCACGATTACATGGCAAGTTGAGTGTGAAACTCGGTGAAGTTTTCTCCGTATGCCAACAGTTTGTACCGGATAAAAGTTATATCTTCAGCGCGCCAAATATAATTATTTAGTACTGAAAATTTGTTTTGTTTGTGATCTACGTTGTTGAGAAATGTAAAATATAACTGTATGTCGTGTGCAGTACGAATATACTGACATTAGTATACGGTGTGTTCGCTGTTTTCGCCTCTTCCCTATCGTCACAACTCAGACCGCGCGGCGTGGCGGTGGGGGAACTGCGAAACGACGCTGACCGCTTTGGCACTCGGGCCAGGCACGGCCTGCGAGCCGATGTCTTGGGTGTCCTTCACTAAAACAATTACAGTGGCCACATTTAACTTTAATTCTTTAAATTACTAAAAGGGTAGGAAATTCCATAAAGAAACTTAAATGACTCTCTTTCGACAATTATTTTTCCAATTAGAATGTCATATGTAATCCAATTAGAACATCATATGTAATCACAACCAGAACAAAAGCAACAACATAACTAGTTATATGAAACATGAAAAATGAAGCAAAATGATAGTGCTGACCCTTACGGTGTTATTCTTACATGAACATGACACTGTACATAAATCGTATCTGGATCCATTTGCATGGTATGCACATATAATTACTTAAAAAACCGAACTCTTTCTTAAAATACTAAGTGGTTCATAAAGAGGCGCCACACTGTATACACATGGTGTCTCTCCTAAGAGCCGTCAGGCGTTTTTTCTCTGGTGTGTCGACAGATATTTGCAATTTAGTTTTTGAAACTTGTAGCTGGAGTCAGTCCATACAAATAGTGCACATCACGTCTTTCATGAGACGCCCAGCGTTGACGGAAAGCGTCGGTTTCTTTTTCATTACAAAAAATAATTGTATTTAAAGTGGAACTTTCGACAGACCAGTTGCAAATGAGTCTAGTGTGATACTAGTTTGATCGATGTGTGTCAACAAGATTAGTAAAACACGAAGAATAGCCAGTACTGCAGCACCGACAACACAGCCCGGGCCTGCCCAAATTCAAATGGCTCTGATCACTATGTACAAACATAAAATGTGGAAAGAAGTGGTATGCTGAAGTATGATGAGAAGCATTTGAAAGTCGTTAAGGATGAAGGGTCTTTGTTAACGAATAACACAATATGCAGACCAGTTGAAGACAGAGGTCTGTAGATATGGCAGTCATAGAAACTGGACAGATATACATATTGTGGCGTCACTACCTAGTTTTGGTAGAATGTGAATAATTTGTAAGGAGCTGCAGTGTGCCACTGTGTCAAGCTACAGCTGGGTAGTGTATATAATGTGGCATCAAATGGGGCTGGACCCTTCAGTGGTAACAGTAGGAGCAGGTGGCATGGTGTCATCACATCAGGGCCGTCCACCAATATAGCTGAGCAGTCAGTGCAGCAGGTTGTCATGCAAAGGGCCTGGGTTTGATTCCCAGCCTGGTTGGAGCTTTTTTTTTACCTGGGGTTTGGGTGTTGTGTTTTCCTCATCATCATTTAATCCCCATCGACATGCTAGTCACCAAAGGGGCCTCAACTAACAAGACTTACACCAGGCTATTATGCTGCCTGCAGGTGGGGCTGCTGGCCTAGCCACACAAATGCACCAGGCAAGACAATTGTTATGATCTGCGTGCTTGGTGAGGTGTTATAGTGTAAAGAATGCATCTCAGAACAGACACTGTTGGAGTCCAGCAGTACCAACGTGACATCAGTGCCAACCTATATGGCGAGACGACTGGACATCACCAGCCGCAGCTGCAGACTCGAGACTGGGTCAGCCCTGCTGCCTCCAACACTTGAGTCTTCTTGCTGGACTTAGTGCCACAGCAACACCAACCTGCCGTCAGGCCCTGCCACAGGGCAGTGGGTCGTGTCCCATGCATGGCAGGTGTCATTCGCCATCGTGGTGGATGCCACCATGCCACTACAGAATGCTGTCACAGCACAACTTGGAGCGCCACTGAGGTCAAGGCCGAGGCCCATTGTTAGGCTGTTCCTTTTCATCAGGGTGGAAGCCAACAAATGTAAGCCTTTGCCGACCTAGGTCGCTGTAGTGAGCTATGTCTGTGTCACGTTGCTAATGATGTGATGTGTATCTGAAGCTAATAAAGTATTGTGTCTCAGTCGCCAGTATGTCTACTGATCCCAACCAGTCTATGACAGCAGCACTCAGCCTACAGTGCTTGCGGCAGTTGTAAGTGGTGTCCAGAGAGTTGGTGCGACTGCATCGAACAGTGGATGGTGTACTACCCCGCACAGGGCATTGTCCAAACCACAGCCTATGATGTCTTCACTCTGGGGTTGGCGAGACTGTTGTTTTTGTAAGTGGTAACGATCATGGGTCACGAATTAAATGTCGTAGTAACTGTAGAGCTGTTTTTGTAAGGATTGAAGAAGCAGTTGGAATATCTCAGTTTAAACGTAATTCTAGGGATGAAAGGCTGGAGCCTGTGTGAACATCGCAGTTCACAAATCATTTGATGACGAATGGAGGTCCGTAGATATGGCATACAAACTTTAGTGTCACTACCTAATTTTAGTAGAACTTGAATACTGCGTAAGGAGCCGAAGAGTACCCATATGTCAAGTTACTGCTGGGCAGTAACAGTAGTGTAATTTACTTGGGCATTCTGCCCCTTGTGGTGAATCTGCTTTATTTTACTTGGCTACGCATATGACTTAACAGTTGCGGAACCCTAGGCAAAGTAGGGAGTCCAAGGGGCTCACGATTAGACACAAGTAATAAGTGTGGTAATGGGATTAGCTAAGGAGCGCTCTGTCTGTTTTATTGTAATGTTGTTATGGCTGAGTTCGTAAAAATGAGTAACGGTGATGCAGTGGCGAAATGAGGGACACAAGGTGTCACTTCTGAGAAAGCTCTACAATAATTTGTTTATCAGGGGGTCCAGTTGAAGGCAAATAAAAGTGCATCACTGATAACCTAACGGAATAGGAAGAAGAGCTGCTGTTGTTGAAGGCACAGAGTCTACAGCTGGATAAAGTTGTAGTGAATCCTGTTACTCCCTTTCTCGCTAAGTCTTATGAGGACGTGTTAGAATTTGTAGTGGCTCTCCTGTCATCGGGTGACATAGGAGATTGGCCTGACAAACATTTATTACAGATAGCACGATTACGCATACCAGAGCAAGGAAAGACATTTGTACATTGCACGGAGGCATTGGACAGAGCAGAAGCTTTTGAGCAGATAATGCAGGGACTGGTGCTGAGGTATAGCAATCAAAATTGCACGTGGTTACTTCGTAAAAAGTTGAGTGGTATGCCATAGAGGCCTAACGAAGCAGTGCAGGGTTTTGGAAATAAAACTAGAAAGCTTAATGTACATACCCATGAAGACATAAGCAAGGTGTTACTGCCGCAAGCCGAGAAAAGGGCACTTGCTGCTTCCCTGAGGGGTTTGGTGCCAGAGATCTCTAGGAGAGTGCGTACTGTTGTCCAGCAGTTACGTTACCATTGGAGCATGTTGTGACAGAGATACGAGATCGTCGAAGTTTATTCACAGCAAGTGTACGTAGTTTTAACTGTGGACATACAGGGCAGGTGCAGAGGTAGTGCTGCCAGTCACATAATAACAGGAGAGGTATGGACTATCAGTGGTTTGTTGGGAGTTGCTGTAGAGACGGTGTAGACCACCAACAGTGTCACACACTGCGCAACACAATTAAAAATTCACTTTTTCGAAACCATCTAATTGCCTACCATTGAGACGTGTAGGTTTTAAATTCAACTCAAAACTGTCTACAACCTTCCTCTGTAACGGAGCAAAAGCGTGGCATCCTGTGACGTCACCCTCGGTGTCGACGGCGCTTCAAACAGCAAGGTGTAGACACATGTGGAACATAGGCCACAGATCAGAAGTTCATGTGAGTTATAAGGTGGGTTAATGATGTCACATTGGCACCCGCCAAATTTCACCAGAACTCTGCTCAACGCTACCACGGACATGTCACTCGACGGGGAGGTCGTCGCACGTCTCCAACTCGCATTTCAGCCCTTCTATTGACGCCTCTGCGATAGAGGTTAAAACCGCTACACTGAGCCTTTTTTATGGATCGTCGAGGAAAACATTTTAGACACACCACCGCTCCGAATCGAGACCAAGAGGACTCACTGGGTGGTATAAATGGCGTCAATGGAACCAAACCTTCCCCCAGAGCGTCGATTGACGCACACAGATTTTCCACAGTCGAAAACGACAGTTGGCAGTGAGATGAGCAATAGGACGACTTGCGTGACAACGTTCGACTCTGGAGGCACCCTCTGGGCGTTTCAGCCCTACTCTAAGGACATCGTGGGGCTGGAACCCATGGTCTGATCTCTTTGTAGTGTAGTGCTACAGCTATTTTTGCTATGGTACACAGGGTGGAACCACTAGGGACCGCTGAAACTCAGTGGACAAAATCTGAACCTGATACGAAGCAACAGATGGTGTCACTGATTTCTCAGCCCTCCTTCGGCGTTATCGTCACAGGGCAGGGGAGGGAAGGTGCATCATTAATATGTGCGTAAATAAAACTGCAAAGGCAAACTAATATTCCCCTGTTGGGCAACACCTTCGGTGCCATCCACACACCTATGTTGAGGACTTTATCAATGTAACTGCCAGAAACTTCTATACCAATGGCGGTCCTCTAAACACTGAAGGCAAGCAAACCACTCTTAAAATATGTGAAAGGGGTTGCCTAACCCTCAGGTGCTAGAGTAGCCGCAATGGTGCATTAGTGTCGAAATTTCTAGATTTCTGCCAAGTACATTTGTAGAATGCTCAACAAATGTGGCACCGTTGCCGAAATGGAGTGGGAGGGCGTATCTTCCTGTTTCATTAACGCACACGTTAACGTTGTACCGCTAAATGATCATACCACAGGAGGGAGCAAAAAAGGAGGGCTGAAAAAGCAGAAACCCCCTTGGCTGCTACGGATCACGTAGAAATTTCGTCAAGTGGTTTTCAGAGTCCTTATCGGTTCCACTCTATATGCCAGAGCAAAAATTGCGATCACAGTACACTCGAAAGGAGTGAGATCACGTTCTGTGTTGCTGCAGCCTAAGGATGTTCGTCTGTCAGAAACGTAATGGTGTCTTCCAGAGTAATCATGTAGATGTAGATGTAGGTGCTAAGTAGGTTTGAAACGCCCAGGGGGCAGCAGTAGTGAGAAACGTGTGTGCCCTTTCTGCCATCCCCTGAGAAATTTTCGATTGTAATCGGCGATGTGTGTCAAATGTTTTCCTTGAAAACCCATTAGAAAATCTCACGATTTCAATGGTGGGTATTGTAGTCTAGCCTCCATCAAAAAAGGCGTCAAAAGAAGGGATGACATGCGACGTTCCCATCGTGTGACACGTCCGGGGTGACATGGGGCAACACTGCGGTGAAATTTTCTGCCATTGTGACATCATTAATCCACCCCGCAACTCATTTGGACTTCTGAGCTGTGACTTTTTCCCGCATGTGTCGACATCTTGCTGCCTGAAGCGCCGTCGAGTCCAAGTGGCCGAGTCACAGTGGGAGACAATCACGGATTGTCGAAGAAGTCATGCCTTAATTTTATTGTGTGGTTTAGGGATGGACTGGGTACAAGAAACCACCTGCTAAAGACAAGAAGGAACCTCAGAACCGACGAAGGCTGTCCTCAGTAAAATTAAACACGCGAAAAACGAATGCAGAAGCGCAGTGTCCAATAGTGGGTGTAATAGCTGGTAAAGGGTACGCGTTTTTGTTAGATAAGAACACGTTGCAGGTAAGAAGGAAGCCCAGATCTGTCGGACGCTGTTCCCAGTAAAGATAAACACAGCAAAAACGAATGCAGTAGCGGAATGTGCAATACTGGGTACAACAGCTGGTGAAGGGTACTGAAACATGGGCGCATGTTTCGGTACCCTCGAGAGAGTTGGTAGGTGAGAGGCAATGGAAACAATTGCACTATAGGTCGAGTTGGGTGGGGGACAGTGCAGCTCAGTCACTGAGGTCGATAAGAGGGAATGGAACCATTGCATTATAGGCTGAGTTGGGTAGAGGACAGTGATGTTCGGCCCTGGGGTAGATGGTGAAGAAATTTCAGTTGCAGGCAACCAAGTTCAGGCAGCGTGTGCAAGTAGACTTTGATGTAAGCGATGGCTATAGCACGATCCTAGGGTAAGAGTTTCTGTATCAGCATCATGCCATAGTTGACCTTCGATGACATGTGGTGGAGCTTAGTGGGAAAACATTACGGCTAGCGAAAGCTGTCGTCAGTTTCGATCCATCGCAAATGGCGTCTGTTGTACAAGGAAACTCAGTTAAACTGCCAACAACGACATCAGGGCTTAATTCAAATGATTGGGTGCTGAGTGGGACCGGGAAGTCCCTGTGGATGAATGTGGAGCCTGAGTTACCAACAGGTACGTTGCGTGTAGTGGAACCACTGGAAAATAGTGACATATTAGATGCAGCTTCTTGATTAGTAAAGTCAAGCATCATACGCACACAGAAGAAGGGCGGTGGTAGAGTAATACTCATCAATGTGGATAATTTTTGTGCTTAGAAGGTTATGTTGTTAAAGAGAACTTTGTTGGTGGGGAACGAGTCAGCTGCATAGGAGGTGTAGGATATGAGGGGTGAGGGGGCACAGGATGCTGCTAAGACTGGGAACCAACTACTGGCGTACTGGAGGTCATATGGAATATTTCAGTCTCTGCAGCTGATTTTACAACACGTTATTCATCAGCAGTTGGCTGACAGCATATTAGAAAAATTAGCGGTTCCTGAGAGAGGTGGGAATTGCAATTGTACCAAAGAAGTCTATGGATGGTTTGAGACAATATCGATTCTGTTGGGATTATCGCCATTTAAATAGGAAGACTACGATAGATGCCTACCCAACTACAAACGTCACAGAGACTATTGATAATCTTTGGCAGTGCTGGGACTTCTCATCAGTGGCATTGAAGAGTGGGTATCATCAGTTAGAAGTGGCTCCAGAGAATAGAACAAAGATTTTGTCTTCAGCACCTTGGGGAAATTATCGCTATTTCCTTGGGGAAATTATTTGTTTGGTGTCAAGAATGCAGCAGCGACATTCCAAAGTTTGTTAGATGAGGTGTTGAAAGTATTGAAGTTTTGTCGATGCCAAGTGTATCTGTATGACATATTTGTTTTTGCATTGGGTGTTCAGTAACTGAAATATTCAAGAGATTACGAGCTGCATGCCTTACATTGTGTAGGGAGAAATGCCACTTTGTGTTGCAAGATTATTTGGGTGAAATAATTACTAAGGTTGGTGTGAGGACTGATCAGAGTTTTATATAGGCGCTGCAAGATTTTCCAGACCAGGAATGAGAAAGGAGCTACAATCTTTTCTGGGGCCCAGAAATTTTTGTAGAAAGTTCTCAAGTGGGTTTGTGGATATGTCACGACTGCTTATGCAGTTATTATAGAAATATATCAAGTTTGTGTGACTTTAAGACTGTCAAGGTCGTTCGTCGAATTAATGGAGATACTAACGTTGAATCCAGTGTTGATGTTTCCAGATTTCATAAGGAATTTATATTATTATGTGATGCATCAAACCATGCCCTCGTCTGCAGTTTGTGCCTGGAGGCTTATGGAGATGTACACCGTATCACTTGTTCATTAAGGCAACTTAAGGGGAACCCGAACGTTCTATCTTCTCCATGTTAATTTCAGCAAATACAAGGAACATTTTTACTTAAAGCATTTAACTTACGGCTCCAAAATTTGGAGAATATTTTCAATGAGTACAAAGTTATAACGCCACGTTAAGTAATATTTATTGGTTTCTGTTTTGCAGTTTTTTTAAATGTTGCCAATTTTTTCTCTAAAGTTTTGCATCTTTACTTCTGTAGCTCCTTAATTATACAATATTTTTTACAGTTTGTTGTAACAATTAAGGAAATTAAATAAACGGTATTGTAGTTAGTAGTTTTTAAGAAAATGTTCCCTAAATATGAAAATTAGAAAATTAGAAACTTGCAGCAAATGGCTACAAAGCCTTTTAATACACTCCATATGATGGATCACCAGCATCCTCTTCTCTTTCTAGTGCTAGTTTTCTTTTCACAGGTCTCTGCTTCCCTTTTGCTACGTGTTGCACACTTCTGTCTCTTCTTGCTGCATTTCTTAGTCTTTCTTCATCCGTTAGGCGCATTGCGAAAATGCTATTGTGCCTGGTTGGAAACCTAAGCATTTCAGTACATAACGTTTCCGGCATTGTATGTTGCAACTGCATCATACACTCCAAAGTGCAATCTGAAAAAAATTCTTTTCACGCCCTCTACTTCCATTGTTCAATTGTGCCATGAAAATTTCCCTCAGAACGTTATTTATATTCCTCCTTGGTATTGGCCTTACATCTACAATGTTTGGAGAGAGAAGCAACATCAATAATTTTGCAACTGTCTGCACTGGTAGCTGTCACGATTCCATTTAGATATTTACGACCTCTACCTTGCCATGATCCATCCAAAGAAATAGTCGTTGTTGTTGTAGTGGTCTTCAGTCCTGAGACTGGTTTGATGCAGCTCTCCATGCTACTCTATCCTGTGCAAGCTTCTTCATCTCCCAGTACCTACTGCAACCTACATCCTTCTGAATCTGCTTAGTGTATTGATCTCTTGGTCTCCCTCTACGATTTTTACCCTCCACGCTGCCCTCCAATGCTAAATTTGTGATCCCTTGATGCCTCAAAACATGTCCTACCAACCGATCCCTTCTTCTAGTCAAGTTGTGCCACAAACTTCTCCCCAATCCTATTCAATTTCCACAATTTCCATTATCAGTCACAGCCTCTTTAGCTGCTTTCTCCATCGTTGTTTGTGCAACATCTTCAGCAGAAGACCCCACCAATTCATTATAAAATTCGAACTTGGTTGGCACTTTTGACAAGTTCATAATTCCACATAACATTGTTCCTCTAGCACAGCCCTTTCCTATGCCATGCATGCCATACACTAGCCTAAAATATATGTCATACACCTTCTTTCCATTGTTAACACTACTAGGAATACTATTAGAATTATAAAACGGAACCTCTACACCACATTTGTCACTCTTCATTAACATTTTACATATCAAACCAATGTGTGAAATTATTTTCAATCCGAGTCCTCTTTCTTTGCAAACTTGGCATAATACATTATGTTTCAAAATATTTGACAGCAAGGAAATGTTAATTATTTCATTTACATCATTACTGTAATTTGCATAGTATTCAAATTTTTGTCTACCATCAAAAGGTTTCTTGCTGGAAGAAGTTTTCTCACACAGATTGAAAGTGGATGGCGAAGCAAACGGAACAGCATCTCCCTTCAAAACAACAAGGGGTTTGTTATTTCACTCACTGCGTCTTTACTTATACATTCGATTGCTGAAATGGGACATATTTATATCCACAAACCAAATATGTAAAACAGATACGAAGAAAATTCGTAAAATACTAAAAATTGCTGAGCCAAACAACAAACACATAGCAAAAACATCAAAAGTCAACAAACACGGCGTGCCATTTATGTTTGCGGATATGAACAATTATTTGTCACAGATCCTACAACGTTGGAAAACAAAACACTGGCGATTTCCGCCACTAAACGCTAACTAAAGACAGCGAGCGGTGCCGTCAGAGATAACACATTTACTCGCTATGGCCATTTACGTGGCGCGACGCGGTGCATCAACTTTGAAATGGTAAAAAAACACGCTAAGTGAAGCCTGACTTGTTTTAATCAGAAAACTCTAAACAATTTTATAAAGAAAAACCCCAAAAAACGTTAATTTTCCCATTTTCATCGTTTCTGCTCCCCTTAATGTAGCGGAGAGAAATTATGCAATGACAGAGAGATGAACAGTCTGCTGTATGGAGTAACGTACAGCCTGTGTTACCTGTTTCTGGAAAGAAGATCAATGTGGTGACAGATCATGCTGCTTTTGAATGGTAACTAGGTTTGAAGCCGCTATCCAGTAGGCTGACAAGATTGGCCTTAGAGCTCAGTGATTCTGAGTATGAAGTGAAAGGGAGGTCGAGGCACTAGGCTTGCAAAATAGACCAGCAACTTTTGCTTGGAATGGACGACAGTAACGTAACCTACATCACAGAGCCCCTCCCATGCCTGTGCCGCCTCCCTCTGAGATAAAGTCCAGACTGTACGCTGAGGCACCGGGAGGGTGACAGTCCCGCCGCCCTGACTTATTTCCCTGATTGGCGCCGTGCTGTGGAATCAACTGAGACCGGGCTTCGAGTCTGCGAGCACAGCCCGTGTAACGGCTTTGTCATGCTAGCAGGACAGGAGAGAGAAAGTTGCACATATCAACAAATACATCGATACATCGCGACATGACGCACTTCTACTTACCTCTCCTTACACGCCCACACCGGCCGTTGCAAGTGCGGTCTCCGCCACCGGTCTAGGTCCAGGCACTATCGCAGGCGCCATAGGTGTGCCTCGGTGTGATGAAAATTTTGACAACACAGAATTTCCACGTCAGTTTGGTGGATAAATCAATGAGAAATGTTTAAAAAATTTTTTAAATCGAAAACAGCAAATATGCATTGAATACCTGTGGGGGAGAACAAAGAATTTTATTACAAGTATGTTTGGTGCTCTGTTTGGAACCACGCTGCAAATAGCGGAGAAGAAATTCCTCAAGACTGTGTTTATGGTGACTCAATTCAGAACCTTGCGGGCTTTATTTTGCGAATCATTGGTGGCAAACCTTACAGTAAAAAATGGTTCAAATGGCTCTGAGCACTATGGGACTCAACTGCTGAGGTCATTAGTCCCCTAGAACTTAGAACTAGTTAAACCTAACTAACCTAAGGACATCACAAACATCCATGCCCGAGGCAGGATTCGAACCTGCGACCGTAGCGGTCTTGCGGTTCCAGACTGCAGCGCCTTTAACCGCACGGCCACATCGGCCGGCCCTTACAGTACCCACTGAGAAAAATGCGTCAGTAACGAATATTGCTGTGGATTGTTGTTCGCCGTTGAAACATTGTTATCCTGCCATCGTCAACGTATTAGTATTATTCGTCAGTCTAGATGCCGATTAAACTGTGAAGGTTTGTTTAGATTGCAAAACGCTACACGGGCTCATAAATGAAATCTACGTATTAGCGACGATGATAAGGCTGACCACGAGATCTTTCGGTCACTACTTACGACGAGCAGCCACAACGCAACCCTGAAGCTATGTGCACAGAAAGAGCCCAATCAGTCCAGGATTTCAGCTCAGTACCAACAATGACAGATTGTACCCCGCTACCACTAAGGAAACTGCAATGGAGGAAGCTTTTTGCGAAATGCTGACTGCATCTCGCCGACTGCGGATCGAGGGCGGTGAGTGTTAGCCGTTCTGGGACAATATTTGGATGCTTTCGTATCTGAGGTGAAGAAAAAGCAGACTAAGTGGTCAATAGTAAAGCACAATATCAACACTGGACATCGTCCACCAGTTAGCTAGCTCTTCTATGAGTCTAGGCAGTCGCCAGTCGGAAGACACATAATTCTGGTTGAAGATGCTGCATGGTCATTCAAACTTCAGAGAGTCCTTGGCCTTCTCCTGGGCTCCTTGTGAGGAAGTACAGAATATGGCGTTCCTGCATCGAGTGAACAAAATCTTGAATAACATGTCTACACATTGCCGCGTACTGATGACATCCTAAAGTGGCAAAGTGTAATGATTTGCAAACAGACTACTAGCAAAATGAGGTTGAGGAGCGTCACCGGACCTTTGGCGTATGGTGGGTAACCTGCTTAGTTACCATTAATGAACGAAGCTTTATTGCTACTGGGGTGACACTGTCGCTTTTGGAAGACATCTGAATAACATCTAAACTGCCTACAACCTTTATGGGATCTGTTCAGACCGATTTCCGATTCCGAAAACGTGCACCTTCACCACGTGGAAAACAAGAAGCTTTGAGCATTTAGTTCGTACCAAAGGAGTCCTTCCTGATCCAGTGGAAATAATAGCCGTAACGATCCTCGACACATTCATGAGTGAGAAGTTCTGGTTGTTGTTGTTTTTTGGGGACGAGATCATACAGCGAGGTCATCGGTCTCATCGGATTAGGGAAGGACGGGGAAGGAAGCCGGCCGTGCTCTTTCACAGGAACCATCCCGGCATTTGCCTGGAGCGATTTTGGAAAATCACGGAAGACCTAGATCAGGATGGCCGGACGCGGGATTGAACCGTCGTCCTCCAGAATGCGAGTCCAGTGTGCTAACCAGTGCGCCACCTCGCTCGGTGGAGAAGCTCTCTCACAATGTGCTCATACTACTTGCGATTTATAAGGAACTCCTGTTTTGTGTACCAATGCACTTCATTTGCGCGTATTTCAGGGAGCCTTAAAATCTTCCTGTAACGAGAGCCACAAACATGTTTGCTTGCCCTTAGGTTGTCTCTGACATCTTCTGCAGTACCAGCATTGCATAACGAGAAAGCCGAGACAGAACGTTTCCCTGACGCTAGCATTTGTGGAGTGGGTTCAGTTCTAGTATTCAGGAAGGTGCTTCCGCCGTACTCTCCACATTCGAGATAAACTACCTGCAACTGAGAAAGTGTGTCTTTCAGTTAGCTGAATCATTAAAATATTCTTGGCATATTTATTTGGCTAACCATTCACCAGTGCGTTGGACCATAACAACAGTGAAGAAGAAGGTACTGATCAAAGGAGGATTACAATTAAAAAAGGGAACATCGTATTAGAATTACTGTAACCTGACAGGCCAGAAATGTTTGGTTATCATCCCAACACATATACAGTCAGCAATTTTTCTATTTTTCCATGAACTCCAAAATCTCATCGCCTGGAATTCGTAAAGACTGCTTTAGTCTCAGTTATCTCTGGGCAGCTCTCTACCGATCTGTTAGACACTATCTGAACTACTGTGAGGAATGCCAGCGATGGAAGCGCACGCCACGGCTACCTCCGGGACATCTGGTACCAATTCTGCCCGTGCAGCACCATTGTACCGTACTGGTACCGACATCTTGAGGAGCTGCCCTAAGTTGACATATAATTATTTTGGCTGTGTACCTCACATTTTATGGTTTCACCAAAGCAGTGTCACTTGTCAAAGCTTCGGAAGTTGCTATGATCCTTGTACTATACATCATTTTGAAGTATAGTGCTCCAACACTGGTGATAGAAAGGTTTCCTTGTTGAGGTTAGAATGTGAGGTGATTTCATGTTGCGATATCACCCACAGGATGGCGACTCCTGTCCAGGCACACACGATTGGCCTCAGAGAACATTTTAATGAGACCTTGGCAGATCTATTGGAGATACAGACTGATGTCAAACAGGAGTGGAATACAAAATGCCCCGTGTAACATTCTTGAACATAGCAGAAAAAAGGACTTCACGACAGTCGTGAGACAGAAATGAAAACAGATACACAGCGCCCGTTTCATCGCGACAATACTCAGTACAGCTGCATGAAACACATCACCAGGACGAAAGAAGCAAGATAGCTGACTCATGTACAGACCTTCAACACACCCACGACAAAGAGCGAGAGCACTACAGTGTCTAAGGCCATCCTGTGCGATACAGCCAGGCGGATTTCGTATGGACATTTATAGCTGTGTGGGAAGGTGGACTCCAGGAAAAGATACTAAAGCAGATCTACTTTGTGCTGTATCGTATCCTTTGTCGGCTCTCAGATGCCACTTACAATGTCGAGGATTGTGACCCCCTCATCAAGAGGACCAATATGTAGAGATGTCGTCCATGTACTTCATGTGACGACGTACTACAGTCCTGGGGAGCAGATCAGCTCTGGAAGCTCCACATTAAAGGAAACTGAAGACCTCCTCGACGACTGTGAAGCTTTGTCAGAGCGACTACCTTCAATGTTTGCCATCTTACAGTGGATGTGACAACACGACTGGAACGTGAGAATCCCAGTATTGCCATGCCGAGCTTCACTGGCAGGGTTTAGATCCAGGGTGCTGCAGTCGGTTCCAGTGAGAACATCAGAAACAGCAAGTCGCTGTTTCTCCAGGAGAGGGAGAAATGCCGTGGACTGAACTGTATGCAATGTGGTGTAACGGTTAGCCGTCATTGTCAGGCATGCCGATTAGATTATATTAGATTCCAGTTTCGTTCCATAGACCCAAGGATGAGATGATTTTCGTGGGTGTGGAACACTTCGGAACCTATAACACAGAAAGCATAGAACACTTCAATATAAAACTCACTTCCCCGATCATTTGTCAAGAGATAATCAAAACATGTGCCTTACTGCTTACGTGAGGGGTAAAGTGCTTTCTCATCATGCAGTGGGCCTGCGTTTGATTCCCGGCCGAGTTGGAGGTTTTCTCCGTTCGTGTCGTAGGGGTTGTGTTGTCCTCATCATCATTTCGTCATCATTGACACGCAGGTCGCCCAATGTGGCGTCACCTGAAATAAGACTTGAAACCCGGTAGCCGAACTTCCCAGAACTGGGCCTCCTGACCATCAAAACCAAACGATCATATCATTTTGTCAAAATATATGATTACATTACAGTAAATTGGAACTGATAATATTTGGAGAATTCATCCACTGTCAGAAGGTAACATAGTTAAGTACGTTTAATAAATTTATCACACACAAAATACCTAATCTTGACTGTTGTGACCAAGTGAGGTCATAACAGAATCTGAAGTTTCTACTTAAGCTGTTCTAACAGTCCTTATAACATACTCTAGAGTAGAAGGAGTTGTCTACCAAAAACGTGTTTCAATCTGTGCTTTAATTGTGTTTCAGCAGAAAGTTTTTAATGGTACTGGCAATTTATTGAAAATGTGTGTTCATGACTATTGGATCAATTTTGCACCTAGTTGAGTCATTTTAGGTCTTTATGTACATTGTTCTCTTCCTAGTACTGACACTACATATTGAGCTATTGGTTAAAAAAGAGGCATATTATTTGCAACAAATTTCATTAAGAAATGAATATACTAAGAAGCAATGTTAACGATACCCAGTTCGATGAACAGGTTTCTACATGATGTTCCTGAATTTACTCCACAAATGAGTCTCATTATACTCTTTTGAACTCTAAAAACTTTTTCTCGATTTGATGAGTTATACCAAAATATGTTCACACATGAGATTACAGAATCAAAGTAAGCAAAGTATGCATTTTTTTACATTTGTATCTCCTACATCTGACGTCACTAGGATTGCAAATATAGACTTGCTTTGGCGCTTTATCAATTCTGTGATATGCCCTTCCCAAGTGAACTCATAATCGAGTTGTAATCCCAGAAATCTAACAATGTCAACTTCTTCTATCTGTATGTGTTCATATGTTAGACATACGCTGGGAGGAAGTCTCTTACAGGTTCTGAAATGCATAAGTTAAATGACTGCCGATCGCCCATTCAAACCCAACCACCAGCATCTATTTGTCATTTAGTGGTTTTCATTTCTGGAAAGTTTCTGAAATTTGAAATGTTCGTATAATATGGAATTTTCGATGCTGTAAAAACGGCAGCATTATCGATTCAGAGATCACTTGTCTTGCTTCTGTGTGTTTGTGGTTGTAAAAAACATGCTTTCGATTGTAAGTGTTGTGGTAGACCAATGGCTTTGTGTTGAGGTTTTGTCTTGATTGTAGTTAGAACATGACACCTTGATAGTTTGCCAGTTCATTAAAGGACCAAATAGAAAAAACTCATACAGGTAATACCACTTTGGTTAAAAATTGACTTGAAGAGGTACCGTTAATTGTTACATTGTCACAGATTAAGATTCACTATTATATTCTCACAGAATATCGTTCACTGCTCCTGCTCTTTTACAAAACTAAGGAAGTCGCAGTACTGTTGGCTATGGTGATGTGCCGCAGGCTGTCCTACGTGTCCTCCGACGCCGAGATGTATTTGTAGCGTCTGCCATTCACACACACACACACCCACAGATACAGTTGGCAAAGCCAACATGTTATAATGGCAACATCGTTCCACCCACTGGTTGTCTGTTCAGTTTCCATATTGATCCACTCCATAACTTTCATCGCAAGAACTTTGGTGCACTGGGAGCCCCACACACATCCGCTTCAGTCACGCACTGCCGCCTGACGCTTAGCTGTCGCCACCCCGCATGCACTCCACGCCTTGCCAACTTCCCCTGCGGTCTATGCTACCTCTGTCTGCCTACTCTGTCTCTCACAATTTAATTATATAATGCAAGTTTGTTCTACCGAAACTTATCAATTTATCAGCGGCTACAATATATTCACAATCAGATTTTACTAACTAAATAACTTTTCATTCTGAAATACTTTAGACAAATATGTAAAATTAACGACAATTATTTTACTAAAGGCAAGGATAACAAAACGATTAATTTGGTTATAGAAACTTGTGTATTCTGTGTAGTACACAAGAAACTCAAACCCATTGAAGAAGTAATTGCAGCTGCATGTAAGATTGTTTGGGCAAGACTCAATAGCAGGACTGGTCATAAATTATAATTGGATTCTTTTATTGATAACGAAACTCACTTCGTAATGTTACTGAAAACTTGAGAGAGAACCATTAGATCACTAGTATGTTAAGTTTCTCAATCATACTGTAATCACTGGATGAGACTTTAATTCAACAACTGGTGGGGATAATTACAGTTTTGTTAGTGGCAGACGTGACAAGACATCCTGCGAAACATCAATAAATGCCTTCTCTGATAACTACCAGCAACATATAGTTCAGAATTCCAGTCATGGCGGAAGTTGTGTATATTGGATCTAATGAGGCAAATACACCTGATCTGTCTGAGAATGTCCAGAGTGAAACTTGTCTCAACGACTATGAGGTAGCTGTAGCAACAACGCTTACCAGTTTAAAAAGGGCAACAGAAACAATTTCATGGATTTATATGTTCAGTAAAATAGATTAAGATGAAGAAATTGTAGAGCTACTATGGCTCAAATTCAAAAGAATAGTTGACCATACCTTAGATAAATATGTACCTGGCAGAACAGTTCGTGGTCGATGGGACGTTCCTTGGTATATGGTCACTGTGAAGAAGTTTCTAAGGAAACAGAGACAACCGCATATTAGGTCTAAAACATGGAATACCGATGTACATAGAGGGATGCTCATTTGGCTTTAAAGTAGACAATGCGTGACGCCTTCAGTGAGTACCATAGTAGAATATTATCCAAAGATGTCACATAACACGAAGAAATATTGGGCATATGTAAAGGCTGTTAGTGGCCTCAGAGTTAGTGCTCAGACACACATGGACAAGACAGGAACTGAAACTTTGGGTTTCAAATGTTCCTTTACAAAGGCAAACTCACAAGTACTGTCCCAATTTTATTCTCTTACCAGTGCAAAGACGACTGATATAGACATTAGCGTCAGTGGCGTTGAGGAACAGCTGAAGTCGTTACATTTGAACAAAGCTCCAAGGATTTACGGAATCCCTGTCGGTTTCTATACATGATTTGCGACTCAGTTAGAACCACTTTTAACCGTTATACATCGAAAATCACTCGAATAGAACTCTATGCCGTTTGCTGGGAAGAATGCACGGGTCATACCTGTGTCCACGAAGGACATCAGAACTGATCGACAAACTTACCGACAAATATCATTGGCAGCTATTTGTTGTAGAATCTCAGAACATACTCTGAGTTCAGAGACCTCCTCCATGCCAGCCATCACGGATTCTGTAAACATCGACGTCAGACGTTCAACTCGCTCTTTTTCCACATGAATCTCTGAAAGCCATGGATCAAGGCACTCAGATATGTGCAGTGTTTCTTGACTTCCGCAAAGCGTTCGATACAGTTCCCCACAGTCGTTTAATGAACAAAGTAAGAGCATATGGACTATCAGATCAATTCTGTGATTGGATTGAAGAGTTCCTAGATAACAGAACGCAGCATGTCATTCTCAATGGAGAGAAGTCTTCCGAAGTAAGAGTGATTTCAGGTGTGCCGCAGGGGAGTGTCGTAGGACCGTTGCTATTCACAATATACGTAAATGACCTTGTGGATGACATCCGAAGTCCACTGAGGCTTTTTGCGGATGATGCTGTGGTATATCGAGAGGTTGTAACAATGGAAAATTGTACTGAAATGCAGGAGGATCTGCAGCGAATTGACACATGGTGCAGGGAATGGCAATTGAATCTCAATGTAGACAAGTGTAACGTGCTGCGAATACATAGAAAGAAAGATCCCTAATCATTTAGCTGCAATATAGCAGGTCAGCAACTGGAAGCAGTTAATGCCATAAATTATCTGGGAGTACGCATTAGGAGTGATTTAAAATGGAATGATCATATAAAGTTGATCGTCGGTAAAGCAGATGCCAGACTGAGATTCATTGGAAGAATCCTAAGGAAATGCAATCCCAAAACAAAGGAAGTAGGTTACAGTACACTTGTTTGCCCGCTGCTTGAATACTGCTCAGCAGTGTGGGATCCGTACCAGATAGGGTTGATAGAAGAGATAGAGAAGATCCAACGGAGAGCAGCGCGCTTCGTTACAGGATCATTTAGTAATCGCGAAAGCGTTACGGAGATGATAGATAAACTCCAGTGGAAGACTCTGCAGGAGAGACGCTCAGTAGCTCGATACGGGCTTTTGTTGAAGTTTCGAGAACATACCTTCACCGAAGAGTTAAGCAGTATATTGCTCCCTCCTATGTATATCTCGCGAAGAGACCATGTGGATAAAATCAGAGAGATTAGAGCCCACACAGAGGCATACCGACAATTCTTCTTTCCACGAACAATACGAGACTGGAATAGAAGGGAGAACTGATAGACGTACTCAAGGTACCCTCCGCCACACACCGTCAGGTGGCTTGCGGAGTATGGATGTAGATGTAGATGTAGATATTTGATTCAACAACATACATAATATTATCATCGACAGCACGTTCATATGGGCTGTCAAGACATATTTTTGACTGCATTGAGAATTTGTTCGTAGGAAGCACACAGAGAAATCCGTGGAATCTTGGATGGAGAATTTGAACAACACGAATCACCAAGAGCATGCTATGAAGGGCAGTGCGAATGATCACAGCCTTATTTGACTGCCTGGAGATACGTGGGAAAATATTAACTGGGGACACTCCGAGAAAGATGTCGTCGTACTTATTGCGAGAAACTTGTAAGAAAATGTCAAGAACTGTCTTTTTGGGCAAAAGCTACAAATATTCTTCAGATCGTCACATCTATAGTAAAGATAAGTTGAGGCAAACGACAGTTCTCACAGACATGTCGCAGAAGCCTTCGCATGCTGCACCCATGGATGGAACACAAACAAACCTCTACGTGGAAAAAAGTACAGAAACCGCACAAAATTGCTGACAAAGGTAACTGTGGAGAGACAGTAACAATTTGAAGCAAACAAAGTGGTCAGAGAATTACGGGATTTTTAATTTAGAGACATAGGTACCTGATTATTTACTAGCAGAAATATAAATTTGCTGGCTAATATATAAGACTTGCTGTGCGTTTATATTTTTAAAGCCACGAAGTTGTGATTACTCTCATAATTCTCGTACCAGTGCAATTTTACTCTGGTGGACAAATTTCGTTTTTGTCCATTGTACAGTTTTACAGGACAATCGCCATCGGTAGAATATAATTCATATTGACTGTATAACTACGTCCTTTTTTATTCAGATACTTTTAGTGTAGAACAGTACTTGTTTCCTGGATTCCTTAAGGCATTCGATACAGTTTCACATTTTCGAATGAAGAATATAGTCCGAGCTTTCTGAGTATCGGCCCATATTCGAGACTGGATTTAGGACTTAAAAGCAGATATGGACAGATATATTTTCAGGAGTACTCCAATGACAGTGTCACTGTTGTGATATCCACTGTCCATTGTACATACTTTCCTGCTAATAACTTATGACTATAAGTAATGCTACTTAAGTTTAATAATGCCAAGGTCATTGAAGAGACTTTTGCAACATGCTGAAATAGCAACTTCACTTAATCTTTCTTGCCAAACATATCCACATGCTGGTACAACATCAGTCTGTTGTGCACCTCGATGTAAAAGAATGTCTCATATGGAATCCCATCCAGTGTGGACCGCATTGATATCAACATGTGAAACTTAAATTCTAACAATACAGCTTTTTCGTAAGAAGGGAAGTTGTTTGTTGGGAATCAGTGATAAAGCTGTTACATTATTACCCAGACTGTTCCTGGTACTGGTTTGTTTATGCCTTCCATCAGCTTACTTGTGTCATCGGTAAACAAACAGATTCTGAAGAGGCCTTCATACCTCTGGTGCATCCTTTGTATAGGTCAAGGTGTAATATCGTTCATAAACTTTTAATATCAGCAGCAGAAGTCTACAAGATATTGTAAGGTAATAATTTTCTACATTGCAGAATGACCATGGCGGAGCCCTTGTTCTCAAGACCAAAGATGGCTACAAGCAGATCGGCATTGCCAGCTTTATCTATGACAAGTGCGACGTACCTATACCTGGTGGCTTCTCCAGGATAACCCACTTCCTCGACTGGATCACAAAAACTGTTGAAATTACTGATGACTGAGAAGCTGGCATTGATAGTTACACTGTTCCATTACTAGATCACATTCAATATGTATTTTAATGAAACTGAAAAAAAAAATCAGCACATGACACTTAATAATAACCCAGAAAAATGTTCTCAGACCACTGTCCACCTGAGTCAGGGAGTAGATTGAACTGCGCTTGATTGCAGCATACACCATGTGCTTTCTGTGGATCAGTTGTTTTCCTCTCTGGATGTTCCCAGCAAGTGACAATATGTGACTGAAGAAAACTGTTTATCTCTGTGTCAACATGGATTCAAGGAATAAAATTAATATGTAACTATGTTTCTTTTTAGTCATTTATGGGTACAATGTATTTAGAGAGTGTTTTAATATTTTAATGTACTCAAACCTATCTAATAATTGTTATTTGTTTCATGACAGCAATGTAGTGGTATACTTTTTCCATGTACCGCTGGGTCTACATTTGGTAACGGCCTATACTAAAAATTCCAGCGGAAATGTTTTCACATTTTTTTGCGTTGGACATTAATTTTTCTAAATATTTCAAAGATTTCAGTTATTTTCGAACAAAAATACTAAACAGTTTGAACATGCCCTAGAACTTCAGTCATTTATTTTTTTTTAAGTTTCCTGTTTTCGCGTTATTTTGCTGTAGAACCTTGCATCGATCACCAGTACAAATTCTTCATTCACAAAATCTAATTCAGGACTCGTATTTAGCTTACATCACCACACTTAGGTCTGTCAGCAAAGGACAGACATTGAAGACTGAGTGTTTAGTGGTCGACAGTGACACTGTATGTAACGTGACACTGAGGGCTAAAGTCTTGTTTCACAGCTCTTCAGGATCTCTGAGTTACTGATACATCCTGCAGTACTGCGAAGACTGGAGGAAGAAGAAGAAGAAGGAACACTACTCCCTGATAATGCATTGTAGATCTATCTGACCGTGGCAACATGAATATTGTCATGTCATTCCTAACACATCCAGATGGAATCTATTCGAACATGTGTATATAGTTTTCAAAACGCAATTGCAGCGTAAATAACAGTTAGTACAGTAGATTTGCCAGCATCAATGGAGTAACTTACACAACATCCCACTGACAGAAAGAGTGGAGGCAATGATGTTGCACTGGAAAACGAGGTTCAACTACTGGAATGTTTCTATATCCGTCACCATTTATGAGTTGATATCTATTACACGAGTCTGACATATTCTAGGGTATTTGGCAAGGGATAATTCAAATCTTATTATCGCTTTCAAACAAGACAATATGAATTTAAAACACGTTTATCAAGTACATGTAGGAAATAGGAATGAATTTATGAAGGTATGTGGAGTCTGTTGGTATTACACAAAGTACAGGTGTCTGGTAAATGATTAAACAGGAAAATTGAATGACACCCAATAAAAGTGGAATTTCCAGCAACTTCTCTACGTATAGCAATGAAGGAGTTGAATATTTCAGTATACAATACATTATGATTATATTCACATGTAGGTCATGTATCCAGCCTGAGAATAGGTGTATGAATACACAGAACATTTGTCCATGTGTATGCGCAAACTGAATCTATCTATCACATCTTAGTGTGAAACTGGAAAAAAACATCAGCAGAAGATCTAGTAGAAAAAAGGCATCAGCAGAAGATCGACAAAAGTGGTCGACATGAAGTCTGTGATGGTTAATCAGCACACTGATGTAAAATTCCAGAAGAACAAGAACATGCTGAAGACAATTAATATGCATACTGCAAGGGCCATGTTAACTGAATAAACACTACAAGATATGAACAAAATAACTTGAAGATATTAAGGGGACACAAGTTCAACAAGAAGTAAATGTCATAACCCTAGTGAAGTTATTTGTTAAATTAAATGTAAAGGTTGATGACGATGAACGAATTTTAGAAATACGGAGAAAATAAGTCTACAGAGACCACACAAGTTGCCCATTGTGTCGAAATGAGTTTAGTATGCAACAGCATGTTGACAAAACGTAAAGTCATTGATGCGCGAAAGGCCATTCGACAGAAATTACGATTTCTAAGGTTAGGACACTCAGAATGAGTTCACTCTCTCACAGAAAAGTTTAATCCAACTGTATCTGTAGAGCGACTCTCACACACTCCTGCTAAGGTACATGGGGCCAAAGAAGAAGGATTAGGATGTGCTGCTCCTGATTTCTTTAGCTGTCACAGAGACAGTTAAACAGACTCTACATACTGGGGCAGTGGGGAAGTACCATATATGTAGGCTCCGCAGCCTGTAAGCTTCACCAAGCATGCCCTATTTGTTGAGAATAAGGGTTCTGAAAGAATGCTTGGTCTAATGGATCTAATATTCCTAAAACCTTCAATGCCTGGCAGCCATGAACCCAGAGATCTAAAAACGTGTGCTGAAATATTGCGTTGGCACAAACAGTCGAACAAAAAGCCCTAACATTAGGTGGCACACAAACATTATTAAACATGTGTTATGCAGCAGAACCAGTAAAGGTACTGACATTCAGCATAAAAAGATAAATATCAATCTCTGGACTACATATATTATGTTACTTCCATTGAAACAAAAGGGCAGCTATGACTGCTCACAGCATCAGCCACTGCTGGAATTACAGCTCATATGAATGAAATCACATCAGTCATTCGACAGTTTAGGGAAAGGCAAATTATTAAACAAATATGGAGAGAGTAGTCTGAAAACCACACAAATCAGCACACGAAAGATTTTGTCATAGGCATGTTATTGCACATGGAGTGCATGACTTGTACATACAATGCAATATTTAAGACATAATTGAGGATTCGAGTACATCATAATGGTTATTGATATCTATTCCAATTTTTCCTCGACATTGCCAGTTGGGTGGATGTTTGAACAACTGATGCCGTATCCTGGAAACCTTCAAACTGACTATGGAGATGAAATCTACAATAGGCATTTCAAGGCGTTAATGTAGTTGTATAGAATATACTAATACTCTGCTCCTCTCGCTTGAAACGTTTGAATAGCATGAAAAAAATAAAAAACAAATTTCGATACATTTTAATCTTTGAGTATCATACTAATGGCTAGACACTCTCCCACATTCTCACACAAAGAACTGAACAGCCTAACTGAACAGTACGTCATACAATATGAATGAAACGGCTTAATATTCATAGTAATGAGACTCTAACTAAATCATATTAAAATGGAAGATCCACAGTATCAGACATTTAATGTAGGTGATTTGGTCTTTCAGAGTAGAAGACTGAATTTGAGAAATCATATGTACTGAACTGACCATCAGAAATATTTACCATTTTCAAACTGCAGAGATGAAACACAAGGATGTATATCTTAAAAGATGGCAAAGGTGAAGAAATTTCTTTGCTTTTTACACAGAAGAATTGGAGAAGAGCTCTGAACCACACGTGTTTCATAACACATCCAGGATTAGGTCATTAGTTAAGTAGGTTGGTTTCCCATCATTAGATGACAGTTGGCTGGATGCCTGTGATTTGCTATACAGTGCGTTTCTGCAAGAGCATGCAAAAATCCAATAGGACATAGTGATAGTGGATGCTCCATTGAACAATTTGAGGTAGGGAATCTGCGGCTGGAGAAGCCAGCTTAAGGAGATAATAGGAAAAAAATCACAGTGTGATGTACTTTTTTATTTACATTAGTTATAGTTAAGTGCAAATACCATCACTGACAAAACAAACGTACCATTTGCACTGTATCTTGTAAAACACTCCGACGGCCAATCAACCTCAATGCAAGCACAACCTCGGCGAACAAGACTTTGACGCCACCTGAGAAATATCCCTGGTGTGCTAGGAAGTGCATCAGAGGTGGTTGTTGTTGTTGTTGTTGTGGTCTTCAGTCATGAGACTGGTTTGATGCAGCTCTCCATGCTACTCTATCCTGTGCAAGCTTGTTCATCTCCCAGTACCTACTGCAACCTACATCCTTCTGAATCTGCTTAGTGTATTCATCTCTTGGTCTCCCCCTACGATTTTTACCCTCCACGCTGCCCTCCAATACTAAATTGGTGATCCCTTGATGCCTCAGAACATGTCCTACCAACCGATCCCTTCTTCTGGTCAAGTTGTGCCACAAACTCCTCTTCTCCCCAATCCTATTCAGTACCTCCTCACTAGTTATGTGATCTACCCATCTAATCTTCAGCATTCTTCTGTAGCACCACATTTCGAAAGCTTCTATTCTCTTCTTGTCCAAACTATTTACCGTCCATGTTTCACTTCCATACATGGCTACACTCCATACAAATACTTTCAGAAATGACTTCCTGACACTTAAATCTATACTCGATGTTAACAAATTTCTCTTCTTCAGAAACGCTTTCCTTGCCATTGCCAGTCTACATTTTATATCCTCTCTACTTCGACAATCATCAGTTATTTTGCTCCCCAAGTAGCAAAACTCCTTGACTACTTTAAGTGTCTCATTTCCTAATCTAATACCCTCAGCATCACCCGACTTAATTCGACTACATTCCATTATCCTCGTTTTGCTTTTGTTGATGTTCATCTTATATCCTCCCTTCAAGACACCATCCATTCCGTTCAACTGCTCTTCCACGTCCTTTGCTGTCTCTGACAGAATTACAATGTCATAGGCAAATCTCAAAGTCTTTATTTCTTCTCCATGGATTTTTATACCTACTCCGAATTTTTCTTTTGTTTCCTTTACTGCTTGCTCAATATAGAGATTGAATAACATTGGGGAGAGGCTACAACCCTGTCTTACTCCCTTCCCAACCACTGCTTCCCTTTCATGTCCCTCGACTCTTATAACTGCCATCTGGTTTCTGTAGAAATTGCAAATAGCCTTTCGCTCCCTGTATTTTACCCCTGCCACCTTTAGAATTTGAAAGAAAGTATTCCAGTCAACGTTGTCAAAAGCTTTCTCTAAGTCTACAAATGCTAGAAACATGGGTTTTCCTTTCCTTAATCTTTCTTCTAAGATAAGTCGTAAGGTCAGTATTGCCTCACGTGTTCCAGTATTTCTACGGAATCCAAACTGATCTTCCCCGGGTCGGCTTCTACTAGTTTTTCCATTCGTCTGTAAAGAATTCGTGTTAGTATTTTGCAGCTGTGGCTTATTAAACTGATTGTTCGGTAATTTTCACATCTGTCAACACCTGTTTTCTTTGGGATTGGAATTATTATATTCTTCTTGAAGTCTGAGGGTATTTCGCCTGTTTCATACATCTTGCTCACCAGACAGTAGAGTTTTGTCAGGACTGGCTCTCCCAAGGCCGTCAGTAGTTCCACTGGAATGTTGTCTACTCCGGGGGCCTTGTTTCGACTCAGGTCTTTCAGTGCTCTGTCAAACTCTTCATGCAGTATCGTATCTCCCATTTCATCTTCATCTACATCCTCTTCCATTTCCATAATATTGTCCTCAAGTACATCGCCCTTGTATAGACCCTCTATATACTCCTTCCACCTTTCAGCTTTCCCTTCTTTGCTTAGGTTTCCATCTGAGCTCTTGATGTTCATACAAGTGGTTCTCTTATCTCCAAAGGTCTCTTTAATTTTCCTGTAGGCAGTATCTATCTTACCCCTAGTGAGATAAGCCTCTACATCCTTACATTTGTCCTCTAGCCATCCCTGCTTAGCCATTTTGCGCTTCCTGTCGATCTTATTTTTGACACGTTTGTATTCCTTTTTGCCTGCTTCATTTACTGCATTTTTATATTTTCTCCTTTCATCAATTAAATTCAATATTTCTTCTGTTACCCAAGGATTTCTACTAACCCTCGTCTTTTGACCTACTTGATCCTCTGCTGCCTTCACTACTTCATCCCTCAAAGCTACCCATTCTTCTTCTACTGTATTTCTTTTCCCCATTCCTGTCAATTGTTCCCTTATGCTCTCCCTGAAACTCTGTACAACCTCTGGTTCTTACAGTTTATCCAGGTCCCATCTCCTTAAATTCCCACCTTTTTGCAGTTTCTTGAGTTTTAATCTACAGGTCATAACCAATAGATTGTGGTCACAGTCCACATCTGCCCCTGGAAATGTCTTACAATTTAAAACCTGGTTCCTAAATCTCTGTTTTACCATTATATAATCTATCTGATACCTTTTAGTATCTCCAGGGCTCTTCCATGTATACAACCTTCTATCATGATTCTTGAACCATGTGTTAGCTATGATTAAGTTGTGCTCTGTGCAAAATTCTACCAGGCGGCTTCCTCTTTCATTTCTTAACCCCAATCCATATTCACCTACTACGTTTCCTTCTCTCCCTTTTCCTACAATCGAATTCCAGTCATCCATGACTATTAACTTTTCGTCTCCCTTCACTATCTGAATAGTTTCTTTTATTTCATCATACATTTCCTCAATTTCTTCGTCATCTGCAGAGCTAATTGGCATATAAACTTGTACTACTGTAGTAGGTGTGGGCTTCGTATCTATCTTGGCCACAATAATGCGTTCACTAAGCTGTTCGTAGTAGCTTACCCGCGTTCCTATTTTCCTATTCATTATTAAACCTACTCCTGCATTACACCTATTTGACTTTGTGTTTATAACCCTGTAGTCACCTGACCAGAAGTCTTGTTCCTCCTGCCACCGAACTTCACTAATTCCCACTATATCTAACTTTAACCTATCCATTTCCCTTTTCAAATTTTCTAACCTACCTGCCCGATTAAGGGACCTGACATTCCACGCTCCGATCCGTAGAACGCCAGTTTTCTTTCTCCTGATAACGACATCCTCTTGAGTGGTGGTGGTAGCGTTATAGATCAACTAATGATCGAACTACGTGTGGGGTCCTGCCCACTCGTCTCTTACATAGTGCCTAAAGGATGCTGCGTTCTCAGAATGCTATACAACAATTCAAGCAAATGACATTAATAATTTTTATTGCAATAAAGAAGATCGACAATACATAACTTTATAATTACAACGAGTAATCGCAAGCGATGGGTGACACGCAAATACTCAAAGTCCTCTGCTGGATACAGTGCTCATGCGAGTTTGTCACACAGTTTGTGGATCACTATTAACTGTTCCGCGAGTGACGGTCAAGTAGTGTGCGGCCGAGACTGGCAGGAACAGCGCTTATATTCTCTTCAGGTAGAGGCCGCTCCTGTCGTCGTGCAGTCCTTGTCAGCAAGCTATCGGCTGGCATCGTCTCACAGCCTTCCCTGCTCATGCTTTCTTCGTCATCGTGCCGGAGCTTGTGGTTACGCCGGAATATTCCTCCCTGGCGGGGGATGCTGCAGTGTGGGCGCATCGCGGGACTGGAAGAGGAAGCATCAACTTGTAGTACGACTGGTTTGTCAGAATCAAAGTGAATTAAGCATCGATCACAGACAAATGCAACTTATCTGTGCAAACAAAGGGGACATTCTTGCGACGATAGCAACGCAACGGTGCGGTGATTCGTGCAGCATTCGGTATGAACCGAATGTAAAAGTTCGTTTTCCCTAAGACTGACTCCAATTCTGTGACATTGTGAGAAATTGGCAAGTCTTGTGTTGCTAACAAATGCGACTGAAGAGCATGTACACCTTGACTGTTTATGTCATGACCAAGATACTGCAACTCATGTTTACAAAATCACACTTTTCCTGTCTACACTTTAGTCCTGCATCAGATAACACACGAAACAAATCACATAAATTTGCAGTATGTTCTACAGATGTACGACCTTCTATGACAATATCATCCATATAGTTTGAACAGTGTGGCACTTGTGCAGTAAGCTGCTCTAAATACCATTGGAAAATGGCAGGTGGGGAAGCACTGCAAAAAGACAAATGCAAAAATTGGAACAAGCCCACATCAGTATCAGTAGTAGAACTAAGTTTGTTGTGGTTCATTTTGATAGAGTGGGTTGCCTACATCAGGGGCAGGTATGCACTCAGGGGCAAACCTATTGTTCTCCTTTGATTGACAGGTACTTCACTTATTGCTCTCCTTTGATTTAATGGTAATTAACCTATTGTTCTGTTAACCCCATTTCCTTTTGATTGACAGGCACTTATCCTATTGTCCTGTTGTCCCACCCTCCCCTTTCAATCAAACCCCTCCCCCTCAACCATCCCCCTCCCCCCTCATTGCTGCAGGTACAGTTTCAGGTCTGAGTTCCTGGAATTGCTCCTCTCACTCATCAGTTTGACTGACTACTAAATTAAATAGATCAATTAATTAACCTTGCACCCACTAGTAAACCCCCCTCCCCCCAAAAAAGTGGCGGTAAGTTTAAATTCTATCAGGACAATGCAACACACCACCGCTACCTCCACTAACCTAAAAAAAATGGCGGGAAAGGAAGTGCACAGCTACTTCCTCTAACCTAAGTCATCCAACTGCTACTTCCTCCTACGGAATGGCGGGAAAATGACTCTGTCTGCGTTGGACATAAGTCTTTATTTTCAGTCTTTATTTAATCAATTAGAGGCAGTACCCCCAATCAAGTGTGTTCACCCCAAGGTCCAGAGTCCAACTGACCTAGTACACAGTACTGCCACCAGAGCACACTGTCGTCCCTTCCATGACATAATCCAATATGGTAGTCTGGTGATGGTGTAGAGGAAGGATCTCATAAAAGGAAATTCAATAGTTTATTGTTAATTTATACAAAATTCAATTCGTGGGGTTGGATTTCTCTTGCTCATCATCTCTGCTGTTTGGAAACATGCAGGTCTCGTAACAAGCAATTACATGAGGCAAACATGTTACATAACTTAATGATCGGCACTGTACTCTGAGTCTCTTAACCTAATGTTTAGGCCTTTGTCAGCATCTAACCTATTATTCTGTTAGGTGGTTTTCCATGTCACCCCATTTCTTTAAACTATTGTACCAACTTTGATACCAAATTAAGTAATTAGTCATGTCCTCCCACCATTTTCTGGTGCACTTCTCGAATTTCACATTCCTTTCAACGCCATTACGAGCGCATTCTTATGTGTAACCCACCCCCTTAATTTATTATTGCACTGCATTTTACATAAAAATTATGCAAATTAACCTATTGTTCTGCATTTAACCTGCTGTTCTGCTCCATGTCACCCACTCACACACACCCTCCCCTTAACTATTGTACCATTAACACCACATTGATATAAAAAAATTATGCAAATTAATTAAATCGGTATTCTTCACATGTATGGGGTAGTTTTTCTTAATTCACAGCATATTATTGGTTGGTGAAGTCGATGGAATATAGTTATGTTTTGTTTAAACTATATTCCGTCGATTGCATCCACCAAAACATATCTGGGTATCTGACGCCCGATGCTGGAGTCTGGGTGCTTCAGCGGGTCCCACAAATTGGCGATGCGGCCCTCAGGTGCCCAGTGATGCACAGGTGTTCGTTCAGGACCCACAAGCCTGAGGCGGTGGCATCCATTTCATACTTGACACCTGAGAAATTCCTGTCGAAATACATGTTCACCTAGGCTCCATTGCTGGCGTGATGACTCATAGTAGAGTTGCAAGTCTACCACCAAGAGATGCACGATAGCTATACTCACAGCACTAGAAATTTCCCGTGAGGTTGGGTGGTTAGCCACATGACATAATTCCGAATACATAGACTGGAAATGTCTAGGAGGAACATGCTGTAAACCATAGAGTCTCAACTGAACGACATTCAAGAATGAGCGAAGTATCGGAAATATACCCTGCTGTCATGATAGTGATATTGCTATGAAAGCAATATTGACATGTGCTTGATATCGAGAAGTACCATGAAAATGTGTGATATTCTAGCCAACCATGCGAAATTATGTATGTTCTTGTAATCCCAGAGTCTCGAGATATGTGTCGAAATGCAAGCAAGCAAGCAGGTCTTTACCAAAGACAGTAATGCGTTTGTGTCATGGGGGAAATGAGTCCATCTTTGCACAAAAGTTCTGAGAGTGACTTCGACCCTGTGAGGGCACACTGGTCACGCACTGGGAGTTGATGACCACCCAACCTCGCGAGAAATATCTAGTGCTGTGAGTATAGCTATGGTGCATGTGCTTATGCTGTCTGTCTTCGTGGTGTATGTACGAATGTTATAAAAGGGGTGATTGTCTATGGCACATGATACGAATTGCATGTTTACTAAATCAACACGGAATGCGGTGATATATTGCTCGGTTGGTGATCGGTTTCACGTTCTAATATTCAAGCTCCTTTCCTCAGTGAGAGGTCAGTGTCATTGAGTAAGAGTCTTTCTGTGTTTGACGATATGTAGCGCACATAGCAAGGTTAAACTGTTAGTGCAATATAGCGATCTGTGTAACACGGTTTTTAGCCGCTGAAAGTCTCGTGTGCAGAACAAAAAAGGTGGACAGTGCTTCCACACAGGTGGCATCAGTAATTCAGTGGGTTAAATTCGATAAGAGCCAATGATAATCATATCCCACCATTTGTGCAGGGATATGGGAGTCTCTACATAGCAGAGAGAATGTTATCAGCACCCCTAAGCGTACCGTTGTATTTTCCTTGTCGTAGTAATGATTACAGTACACCAACCGACGTCAGTGTTGTCTTTCCAAACATTACATCCGTCAGTGCAATATTCATTATCACACATAGTGCTGCATGCTTGTCCTTCATAACACTTGTTTGAGATAATCCTGGCAGGATGTAGCACTGATTCGATGATTTTGACAGATAATTTCCTAGGCCCATACGTATAGAAGGTGTGAGTGTACTATAATTTTACAGAAGCTCTCCTGCAAACCTTGCAGAACTAACACTCCTGAAAGAAAGGATATTGTGGAGACATGGCTTAGCACAGGTTTGCAGGAGAGCTTCTGTAAAGTTTGGAAGGTAGGAGACGAGGTACTGGCAGAAGTAAAGCTGTGAGGACAGGGTGTGAGTTGTGCTTGGGTAGCTCAGTTGGTAGAGTACTTGCCCGCGTAAGGCAAAGGTCCTGAGTTCGAGTCTCGGTCTGGGACACAGTTTTAATCTGCCAGGAAGTTTCATAACACCACACACTCCACTGCACTCCGCTGCAGTTCTCATTCTGGAATAGGATAAGTGCCTGTCAATTAAAAGGAAATGATGGAGGTGACATGGAAAACTACTTAACAGAGCAATAAGTTAAGTAGCTGTCAGTCAAAGAAGAACAATAGGTTAAGTACCTGTCAATCAAAGGAGAACAATGGTTTGCCCCTGAGTGCATATCTGCCCCTGATGTAGGCAACCTGCACTAACAAAATGGACCACAACGAACTTAGTTCAACTACTGGTATTTACTACACAGACTTTTTGAGATTCTTCATCAAGCGGTATTTGAAGATACTCATCACACAAGTCAATTTTTGAATAGTAGCATCCAGCTAATCTGTCCATGAGATCGTCTGGCCATGGCAATGGATAAGTATCAATGACAGTTTGTGGGTTGACTGTAGACTCAAAGTAAACACAGGCGAATGCGATGTGATGCTTTGGGGAGCAAAATCATTGGACTTGCCCATTGCCCATTGCCCAGCTGATATGGGCGCAATAACTCCGCTATCTTGTAATTCTTGAAGTTCAGCAACAACGTTGTCCCGTAATGCAATGACAACAGTTCTGTTCCGGCAAAATTTCCGCTGAGTGTTGTCTTTCAGAGTAATATGCGCAACAAAATTGTTAGCCTTGCCTAACCCTTCAGAAGAGAGTTCTGGGAATTCTTTTAGTAAGCTAGCTAGGAAGACTGTCTTTCGCATTGAATGCAGACATCGATAACACATTGTCCTGAATGGTAAAGTCAAACAAATCAAAAGAATCAAGATCAAATATATTCTCACCATCACGTGAGTGTAGCGCTGTAAAACTCACTGCTCACTTATGCTAGCAATACATGGCACGCAAAGTACATGTTCCGAGAATGGGATGGTCTTGTCCATTATAAGCGGTCAGTTGCATGCTAGTTTTATACAGGCGTATGGGCAACAACAACATGGAGCCTAACAGTTGATATGTGTGACGATTGAGGATGTGATAGAGGGACCAATGTCCAACTGAAATTTCATACGTATCCCACAAATAACTAAATGAACAAAAAATTTGTTTGACTGGCGTATCACTGAAGAAACTGCACACTTGCTAGGTTTGCATATGCCCTCAGCAGACTTTGAATATACTGCATTAATGACATGGGTCCAGTGACGAGATTTTTGTGAGTGGGCCGAATTCTTATGTTTGTTCCGTTACAAACATATGGCTTGTATATGTCCTTTCCTACTACAAGCGTAACACTGAGCCTGTTGGAAGGGGGCAATCTTGGCGTTTGTGCTGTATATAACACCAAGGGCAAGACATAATTCTGTTCGTCTGTGTAGCATGTTTAGCGAACTGCTTACGCAGTGTGGAAGGTTATTTATTCGGAGAGGTGAGCTGCTGCCGCCAGCGAATGGGCCGGTCGCGAGCAAGGCTAACGTTCGACAGGGCCCCAGGGTCGTACTGATCGAGTATTTGTACTACCTGCTGAAATGATGTATTAGACTGTTTCAGAATCTGTTCTCTGCGTTTGACATCAGGCGCATTGTATGTGATCACATCACGTAACATAACGTCTCAGTACAAAGCACCGCAAGCATATGTGAATTTGCTTTTCCTTGTCATACCTTGCAAATCTGTTACCCATTTGCGATTTGTTTGTTCTGGCCTTTTCTTGCAATGGAAGAATTCATACCTGCGACCACAATCCCTTGTTGGTCATCCCACGTCCGGCCATCCTGATTTAGGTTTTCCGTGATTTCCCTAGATCGCTCCAGGCAAATGCCGGGATGGTTCCTTTGAAAGGGCACGGCCGACATCCTTCCCCGTCCTTCCCTAATCCGATGAGACCGATGACCTCGCTGTCTGGTCTCCTTCCCCAAACCAACCAACCAACCAACCTTGTTGGTCATAATAATTAGTCAGCGTTGGGGTTACCTGCCCATAAGATTGGTTCAAATGGCTCTGAGCACTATGGAACTTAACTTTTGAGGTCATCAGTGCAGTAGGACTTAGAACTAGTTAAACCTAAGTAACCTAAGGACATCACACACATCCATGCCCGAGGCAGGATTCGAACCTGCGACCGTAGTGGTCGCGCGGTTCCAGACTGTAGGGCCTAGAACTGCTCGGCTACACCGGCCGGCTGGGCATAAGACACTTCATTCAGAGTGGCGTTAGGATACAACTTCTGAATAAGTCTGAACACTGCACTTTCTACCATTGATAGTAGGTAGGAAAGTTTCACAGTACCTGGTAAGGTGTGAGCTAGTAAGTTCGTCTCGAACTAGGGCAACCACTCGAGCCATTCCTCGTTTTCTTCACAAAACTGTCGAAGAGGCGTTATAGCAGCAGGTGTTGCTGTAGGTGGTGCTCGTTCCGTCGAGTGTGCCGCATTGGCCAGCAGCTGCTGCGCCGTGTTGAGTAGAGTAGATGTCTGTTGCGTCTGGGACTGAAACACCTGCACTAGCAGCGTGGCATCTGGCGTTTGCGGCTGCGGCGCCTCTGCAGGGGATGGGACATGTGGAGTGGGCATGTTGGAAGAGACAAATGCAGCAAACAGAAAAAGCAAGCAAGCAAAACAAGGACAAGAACCAAGAAAATATCTGCAACGCCCACATGAAAAACACTGATTAGCAAAAACAACAATAAACTATTAAAGCAAGTAAACGCCCCCACAAAGTAAAGACAAGAGAGAATAAAGGCGCCAGTAAAAAAAAAACGGGATATTCCGTAAGCATCAGGCGCGGGATTTGTTTGTAAGTCCTCATTGCCAATGTGGGGTCCTGCCCTCTCGTCTCGTATAGGGTGCATTCTCAGAATGCTGTACAACAATTCAAGCTAATCACATTAATAGTTCTTATTACATTAAAGAAGATACGATACTTAACATTATAATTACACTGAATAGTCGCAAGCGATGGGTGACACATAAATCCTCAAAGTCTTCTGCTGTATACAATGTTCATGCAAGTTTGTCACACAATTTGTGGGTCACTAATGACAGTTCTGCGAGTGCTGGTCTAGAGCTGTGCAGCTGTGGCTGGCAGGAGCTGCGCTTATATTCTCTTCGAGGAGAGGCCGCTTCTGTCGTGGTGTGGTCCTTGTCAGTCGGCTATTGACTGATGTCATTTCACAGCCTTCTCTGCTCTTCGTTTCTTTGTCTTCGTGCCAGCGCTTGTCATTGCGCAGGAACACTACACATGCCAAACATATATCTGGAGTAACACTTCAAAAAGAGTTAGAAAATGATGATATGGGAATTAATCTGTTGGATGACGTGGACAAGAATCATGATGTTGCATATGCTACAAATCAGTGTTTGACAGAATGTCATGCATCATATCAAATATTGGCTGATGAAGCGAAGGCAATAGGTGCGAAAAAGAGATATCTTTACCAAACAATCCATAATGACATTTGTAGCTTACAAAACGATGAGCACCTAGCATAAACAGAGTTTGGAAGTAAGTTTCCAATAAGTTACGAGCACAGCTCTTCATACACTAAAAAATGAAAAGACAACCCAAGGGTGTTCATAAAACTGTTTCCATTCAGTGGTGTCAGCAGTAAAAAGCACACTGAAGTGTAAAGAACATGAAGATGAAGAAGAAGGTATTAAAATTGCTTAGAATCTCGCCAATACATCAGACCATATGTAAAATTTTTCCATTTCTAATTCCAACACTGACAGACGTTTCAGCAACTGGCTCATTAGCTAGAGATGTGGCAGTCATCGCCTGAAAAATGAAAAATTCTAAAAGTCTCCAGGCACGGCTTGTTGAGGTGAAAAGACTTAATAGGATGGTGGGATCTATGGATATTAGGAAATGATTGTATTCAAAACAACATAGGAAAGGTTTTGGCTGTCTGTAACAGGAAAAGCTCCTAGATATACCACCCAACTGACCACTTACAAATACTGATCTTCTTCAATTTGCCCAAAAGTTCGATGTTACTAAGAATTTGCATGGAACACGTTGCCTAGTCATCATCATCATCATCATCATCATTTAAGACTGATTATGCCTTTCAGCGTTCAGTCTGGAACATAGCCCCCTTATAAAATTCCTCCATGATCCCCTGTTCAGTGCTAACACTGGTGCCTCTTCTGATGTTAAACCTATTACTTCAAAATCATTCTTAACCGAATCCAGGTACCTTCTCCTTGGTCTACCCCGACTCCTCCTACCCTCTACTGCTGCACCCATGAGTCTCTTGGGTAACCTTGCTTCTCCCATGCGTGTAACATGACCCCACCATCTAAGCGTGTTCGCCCTGACTGCTACATCTATAGAGTTCATTCCCAGTTTTTCTTTGATTTCCTCATTGTGGACACCCTCCTGCCATTGTTCCCATCTACTAGTACCTGCAATCATCCTAGCTACTTTCATATCTGTCACCTCAACCTTATTGATAAGGTAACCTGAATCCACCCAGCTTTCGCTCCCATACAACAAAGTTGGTCGAAAGATTGAACGGTGCACAGATAACTTAGTCTTGGTACTGACTTCCTTCTTGCAGAAGAGAGTAGATCGTAGCTGAGCGCTCACTGCATTAGCTTTGCTACACCTCGCTTCCAGTTCTTTCACTATGTTGCCATCCTGTGAGAATATGCATCCTAAGTACTTGAAACCGTCCACCTGTTCTAACTTTGTTCCTCCTATTTGGCACTCAATCCGTTTATATTTCTTTCCCACTGACATTACTTTCGTTTTGGAGATGCTAATCTTCATACCATAGTCCTTACATTTCTGATCTAGCTCTGAAATATTACTTTGCAAATTTTCAATCGAATCTGCCATTACAACTAAGTCATCCGCATACGCAAGACTGCTTATTTTGTGTTCACATATCTTAATCTCACCCAGCCAGCCTATTGTTTTCAACAAATGATCCATAAATAATATGAACAACAATGGAGACAGGTTGCAGCCTTGTCTTACCCCTGAAACTACTCTGAACCATGAACTCAATTTACCGTCAACTCTAACTGCTGCCTGACTATCCATGTAAAGACCTTTAATTGCTTGCAAAAGTTTGCCTCCTATTCCATAATCTCGTAGAACAGACAGTAGCTTCCTCCTTGGAACCCGGTCATATGCCTTTTCTAGATCTATAAAGCATAGATACAATTCCCTGTTCCACTCATAACACTTCTCTATTATTTGACGTAAGCTAAAGATCTGGTCCTGACAACCTCTAAGAGGCCTAAACCCACACTGATTTTCATCCAATTGGTCCTCAACTAATACTCGCACTTTCCTTTCAACAATACCCGAGAAGATTTTACCCACAACGCTGATTAAAGAGATACCTCTGTAGTTGTTACAATCTTTTCTGTTTCCATGTTTAAAGATTGGTGTGATTACTGCTTTTGTCCAGTCTGATGGAACCTGTCCCGACTCCCAGGCCATTTCAATTATCCTGTGTAGCCATTTAAGACCTGACATTCCACTGTATTTGATGAGTTACGACTTAATTTCATCCACCCCAGCTGCTTTATTGCACTGCAATCTATTGACCATTTTCTCCACTTCCTAAAATGTGATCCTATTTCCATCATCATTCCTTTCCCATTCTACCTCGAAATCTGAAACATTGCTGATCGTATTTTCACCTACATTGAGCAACTCTTCAAAATATTCCCTCCATCTGCCCAAGGCATCCACAGGATTCACCAGCAGTTTTCCTGACCTGTCCAAAATACTTGTCATTTCCTTCTTACCTCCCTTTCGAAGACTGCTAATTACACTCCAGAATGGTTTTCAAGCAGCTTGACCCATAGTCTCCAACCTGTTTCCAAAGTCTTCCCAAGATTTCTTCTTGGATGTTGCAATTATCTGTTTGGCTTTGTTTCTTTCTTCAACATAACTTTCTCTGTCTACCTGCGTTCTAGTATGTATCCATTTTTGATACGCCTTCTTTTTCCTTTTACAGGCTGCCTTGACTGTGTCATTCCACCAAGCTGTTTGCTTCATCCTACTTTTACACACTACTGTTCCAAGACATTCTTTAGCCACTTCTAGTACTGTGTCCCTGTACCTTGTCCATTCCTTCTCCAATGACTGTAATTGACTACATTCAACTAACTGGTACCTTTCTGAGATCGCTGTTATGTACTTGTGCCTGATTTCCTTATCCTGAAGTTTCTCCACTCTTATCCTCCTACATATGGACCTGACCTCCTGCACTTTCGGCCTCACAATCCCAATTTCACTGCAGATTAAATAGTGATCATTGTCATCAAATAATCCCCTGAATACACGTGTGTCCCTCACAGCCTTCCTGAATTCCTGATCTGTTATTATATAGTCAATGACAGATCTGGTTCCCCTGCCTTCCCAAGTATACCGGTGAATATTCTTATGTTTAAAAAAAGGAGTTTGTGATTACTAAGCCCATACTGGCACAGAAATCCAAGAGTTGTTTCCCGTTCCTGTTGGCCTCCATATCCTCTCCAAATTTACCCATAACCTTTTCATACCCTTCTGTTCGATTTCCAATCCTGGCATTAAAATCACCCATGAGCAGAACACTGTCCTTGTCCTTTACTCTAACAACTACATCACTGAGTGCCTCATAAAAACTATCCATCTTATCTTGATCTGTCCCTTCACAATGCGAATATACTGACACAATCCTAATTTTCTTGCTAGACACTGTCAAATCTATCCACATCAGTCGTTCATTTACATACCTTACTGCAACTAAGCTGGGTTCCATTTCTTTCCTGATGTAAAGCCCTACGCCCCATTGTGCTATTCCTGCTTTGACTCCTGACAGGTAGACCTTGTATTCTCCCACTTCCTCTTCTTTCTCACCCCTTACCCGAATGTCACTAACAGCTAAAACTTCCAGCCCCATCTTACTTGCAGCTTCTGCCAGCTCTACTTTCTTCCCAGAGTAGCCCCCATTGATATTAATAGCTCCCCATATCATTACCATTTGTTTGCCAAGTCGTATCTTAGGAGTCCCTGGTTTGTCAGTTAGAGGTGGGACTCCGTCACCTCCAAAGGTCCGAGGCATTTTGCTCTGATTGTTGCCCGCATCATATTTAAAGTACCAAAGGCTATATGAAAAACTAATTGATGCATGATTGTGAATTTAGATGTAGCAGTGGTACCTGAAACTCATTGGGTGGCGTATATTGAAATGAATAGTGTCTACTATTCAGTGATCCGTATCTGCCAGTAGAATTATATCACTACCTTCCCAATAACCATGTGTTCTTCATTTTTCGATACTATCAAAACAGTGTTACATACTTGTATGCCCATCTGTGCGTCTCGTTTTCCTGAAATTTATAAAGTAGAAGAATCTATAATGATCAGTGTTACCCATCCATTCATCATATGAGATTTAAATGTGATATCCTACAGTCTGGCTTTAAAACAGCGATCCTCCGAGTAATGTGCAAACTTCTCTCCAAAAATTGATACAAGCAGAGGACGCTGGAGCATCACACTGATTGCACTGATTGGATTAGAGACATACAGCAGTATTCCCAATACAAAAAGGCAAACAATAAGCACCATCTAAAAGGTGGTTAAGTTGCGGAAGTACAACCTGGTACATATGATATTGATTTTAAAATGATGTTTTTAAATGGTATGAAAAAGGGAGTGTTACAGAAAAACATGAATAAGCTTATCTCAGAAATAAGGGCAATGGAAAAGACAATAGATTTCATCCAAGACTTCCCAATAGGACCACTACTAGCTTTCTCAAGGATTCAGGTTTAGCATCATTCTGATAACTTTTATGTGCTGGATAAGGATAGTAATAGTTTCTATATTTCAATGGGAAATTTCGCAAAAGTTACGGTAATGCTACAGTTGGATCAAATGTTACATGTGATGCTTTAACATTTGTGCTTCAGGAATTAAGATATGAACAGAACATGGTCAAGACTGACCACACACGATATGTGAGTGTAACATTAACTCTTAGGCATTAACTCTTAAAACTTGAGATTTGAATGGTTTAGAAAACGGAAGATGTTTCCAAAATGAACTGTGGAACAGAGCAGTAAAATAGTAGTCAGTTTAATGAATGTATGCCTCTCAAGATGTTGATGGGATACTTCAAGGACATGAAGCATATAATTATAAGTTTGAAGCAGGAACTTGTTTTGGTAAGAAATGCAACGGTTTGTAACTCATACATTCAATTAGGATATGGTGATGTGAATGAGATTATCGTTGATAAAATAAGGTGTAAGATGTCCCATATCACTGTAACAGATGACTAGCATTTGAATCTGTCATTAACTTTCCATTAATGGGAGCACTTTGTCTATCCTATTTTATTGACGGCATCCAAGCACACATAGACTGTTAAAACGTCCATTCAATAAGGAACACCAAGATTCATTATAAGAGCATTTCAAACCAATAGGAATGGCAGCATGGGAAACGATTCGATGGTATTTCACTGCTGTAATTTAACTAACGCCAAAGTCAACCTGAATTCATTTTATTGTCCATATCACAATTTATGAGTGGAGTGGAAACTTTATACCCACAATCTAAGATTTTATATGTATGCAAGGTTTCACCGTTTTTACTATGAGGACGTTACAGTAGCATGATGTCTGCTAACCCTGCAGACATTTAAGCTGCTGGCACCACTTATTGTTATACATTGTTCAAAAGAGAACAATACATTTAAATTTCTCCCCCAGCAGGCACTTCTGCATGACTGGTTGATTAACTATTCACCCTTCACAGCAATAGCACAACGAACCATATAGATGAATGTGTTGTGTCACATCCAAACCATTTCACGATGGCAGCTTGAAATGTGAACATCATTGTAAATGTTCAACGCTCTTCCAATGAATGCAGACAGTTTGTAATTAAGCAGATTGCCTTCACTGCTTTTACAAAAAACTGCAGATGTGTAATAATGACGTTCTCAGCAAATACAGCATCGCTGAAGACTCTCAGGAATGTGGAGTATAAAGTGTGGCAAAACATATAAGACAGGATTACGGTTAAATACATTTTCCATGCAATTCACTGTAATGATCCTGACATATCTTACACGGATGTGGTGACATTGTTTCTAATCTTCGATTTCACAGACACTATCATCTATGTCAATTGCTCCAAGAAGGCTATGTGAATACATGGTATCTAAACATACGCAGTTATTTGAGACCTCGAATGATAAGGGTGCCAATACATTCAGCAGCTCATGAATAAGTATGGAAATGGACAAAATAATGTATCTGCTTCAGAAAATACTGGATTGCTTTCAAGTTGGTTAATAAATAAATGAATTTAAAACAAATTCACTGTTTAATAATGACTTCAGTCTGATTTTACTTTGTTTTCACCCACCGTCAGCTGACACAATTAATGTTATGAGGATATATTTTTATTCAACTCACAACTTCATCCATATACAGTGTCTATGGTTTCCTTCAAGCACAGGTGATATAAATTTACACATAGCTTCTATGCATGTTACAAAACAGCAGCGATCAGGCGTTACTTATACCCAGAAACCTACAAGTGCATATCATCATGTAAAACCCCAATTGATCAGTGTATGAACCCTGTTGTACTCATCTGTAAACCACACCTTCTAAATAACACTCACCTTTTAAAAAAATGAAAACTAAAGCAAGTGTCTCGCACGCTTTATATACTAAATCACATTGTTATCATTCTGATTTAGGCTTTTGAAAATAATAACAAAGGTGTAGGGTAGCAAATTTCTTCATCATTTATTCATTTAATTTTATACTGTATTTTCTTTGGTTACTTAATTAATTATAAAACAGACATTCATATGTTCCATTAATTTGCATCAGTAATAATAATGAATTCTGATAAAAGTTAATACTTCTCTGTAAAAAGATACTTTTTGCAATTTTTTCTGTGAAATCAGTCATTAATATAACAAAAAAATTACAATTTAATTATTGCAATGTCATCTGACACAGAATGCAATAATTTTGCATTCCCACTGTCATTTGATGCAATAAAGCAGGTGTTGACAGATGTGAAAATTACCGAACAATCAGTTTAATAAGCCACAGCTGCAAAATACTAACACGAATTCTTTACAGACGAATGGAAAAACTAGTATAAGCCGACCTCGGGGAAGACCAGTTTGGATTCCGTAGAAATACTGGAACACATGAGGCAATACTGACCTTACGACTTATCTTAGAAGAAAGATTAAGGAAAGGCAAACCTACGTTTCTAGCATTTGTAGACTTATAGAAAGCTTTTGACAATGTTGACTGGGATACTCTCTTTCAAATTCTAAAGGTGGCAGGGGTAAAATACAGGGAGCGAAAGGCTATTTACAATTTGTACAGAAACCAGATGGCAGTTATAAGAGTCGAGGGACATGAAAGGGAAGCAGTGGTTGGGAAGAGAGCAAGACAGGGTTGTAGCCTCTCCCCGATGTTATTCAATCTGTATATTGAGCAAGCAGTAAAGGAAATAAAAGAAAAATTCGGAGTAGGTATTAAAATCCATGGAGAAGAAATAAAAACTTTGAGGTTCGCCGATGACATTGTAATTCTGTCAGAGACAGTAAAGGACTTGGAAGAGCAGTTGAATGGAATGGACAGTGTCTTGAAAGGAGGATATAAGATTAACATCAACAAAAGCAAAACGAAGATAATGGAATGTAGTCGAATTAAGTCGGGTGATGCTGAGGGAATTAGATTAGGAAATGAGACACTTCAAGTAGTAAAGGAGTTTTGCTATTTGGGGAGCAAAATAACTGATGATGGTCGAAGTAGAGAGGATATAAAATGTAGACTGGCAATGGCAAGGAAAGCGTTTCTGAAGAAGAGAAATTTGTTAACTTCGAGTATAGATTTAAGTGTCAGGAAGTCATTTCTGAAAGTATTTGTATGGAGTGTAGCGATGTATGGAAGTGAAACATCGACGATAAATAGTTTGGACAAGAAGAGAATAGAAGCTTTTGAAATGTGGTGCTACAGAAGAATGCTGAAGATTAGATGGGTAGATCACATAACTAATGAGGAAGTATTGAATAGGATTGAGGAGAAGAGAAGTTTGTGGCACAACTTGACCAGAAGAAGGGATCGGTTGGTAGGACATGTCCTTCGGCATCAAGGGATCACAAATTTAGCATTGGAGGGCAGTGCAGAGGGTAAAAATCGTAGAGGGAGGCCAAGAGATGAATACAGTAAGCAGATTCAGAAGGATGTAGGTTGCAGTAGGTACTGGGAGATGAAGAAGCTTGCACAGGATAGAGTAGCATGGAGAGCTGCATCAAACCAGTCTCAGGACTGAAGACCACAACAACAACAACTTCTTCAATCCAGACTGAATTAACATGGCAAGTAAATTACACTAAAAAGTAGAGACTCTGGCAGGTGGCAGCAGGTGTAAGACTAATGTAGAAATGTATAGACACATTTCATGACAGCACAGACATGGTTTCGTTTATTTATTTATTTATATGTCAAGTTCCATAGAACCAAATTGAGGAGCAAATCTCCAAGGTCATGGAACATGTGAGTACATGAATTAGAGCATAAAAGTAATAACAGATAACAATAAAATATTTATGAACCCAAAAAAAGTCGATCCATAATTTTAAGTAAACGCAGTCAATAATACAACAAGAATCAGCTTAATTTTTCAAGGAACCCATCGACAGAATACAAGGAGTGGCCCATGAAGAAACTCTTCAGTTTAGATTTGAAAGTGGGTGGATTACGGCAAAGATTTTTTAGTTCGAGCGGTAGCTTATTCAAAATGGATAAAGCAGTATATTGCACACCTTTCTGCACAAGAGTTAATGAAGTCCTATCCAAATGCAGTTTTGCTTTCCACTTAGTATTAACTCAGTGAAAGCTGCTTATTCTTGTGAATAAGCTAATATTTTTAACAAGAAATGACAGTAAGGAATATGTATATTGAGAGGCCAATGTCAAAATACCCAGACTCATGAGCAAGGGTCGACAAGAGTTTCGTGAACTTACACCACTTATTGCCCAAACCACCCATTTCTGAGCCAAGAATATCCTGTTAGAATGGGAAGACTAACCTCAAAATATAACGTATGACATAAGCGAATGAAAATATACAAATTAGACTAATTTTGGTGTCGAATGATCACTCACTTGAGATTCCGTTCGACTAGTAAAAATAGCAGCACTAAGTCTTTGAACAAGATCCTGAACATGGGCTTTCCACAACAGTTTACTATCTCTCTGAACACCTAGAAACTTGAACTGTTCAGTTTCACTAACCATATGCCCATTCTGTGAAATTAAAACGTCAGATTTAGTTGAAATGTGTGTTAGAAACTGTAAAAACTGAGTCTTGCTGTGATTTACCATTAGTTTATTTTCTACAAGCCATGAACTTCGGTCATGAATGGTACTATTTGAAACCTGGTCAACATTGCACACAACATCCTTTACTACCAGGCTAGGTCATCAGCAAAAATAAATATTTACAGTTACCTATTATATTGCAGGGAATATCATTTCTATAAATAAGGAACAGGAGTGGCCCCAACACTGATCCCTGGGGCACCCCCCACTTGACTGTACCCCAGTCAGACCCCACATCACAGTCATTCTCAACATTGTGAATAATGAACTTTTGCTGTCTGTTTCTGAAGTAAGAGGTGAACCAATTGTGAGCTACTCACTGTATTCCATAATGGTCCAATTTCTGGAGCAATATTTTGTGATCAACACAATCACGTGCCTTAGTTAAACAAAAAATATGCCTAGCGTTCGAAACCATTTATTTAACCCATCCAGTACCTCACATAGTTATTAAACCACTTCTAAAGCCGAACTGTACATTTGACAACAAATCGTGTGATATAAAATGATCAATTATCCTTATATACACAGCCTTTTCGCTAAATTTAGCAAACACTGATGGCATATAAACAGCTCTAAAATTGTCTGCCTTATCCTTTTCTCTCTTTTTATAAAGCGGCTTTACTACTGAGTACTTTAATAGTTCAGGAAACTGACCAGTCCTAAAGTAAAAATTACAAATTTGGTTAAATAGAGGGCTAACATGTGCAGCACAGTACTTTAATATTCTGCGAGGGACTCCATCATATCCATAAGAGTCCTTAGTCTTCAGTGCTTTAATTCCTGACGCAATCTCCCCCTTGTCTGTATCACAGAGGAGTATTCAGACATCAATCTCGAAAAGGCATTTTCCAAGAATGTTATATGATTCCCTGTAGAAATTAAATTTTTATTTAATTCGTCAGTAATGCTCAGAAAAGATTGTTAATACTGTACATATATCTGATTTACCAGTTTCAGAAATATTTTTACTACAAACTGATTTTATATTGTTGACCTTGTGCTGGTGACCAGACATATCCTTCACAACTGACCATGAGGTTTTAATTTTATTCTGTGAATTAACTATTCTATTTGCATACCACATACTCTTTGCCTTCCTAATATTTTAAGCACCTTACAATACCGCTTGTAATGGGCTACTGTAGCTTGATTGTGACTACTTCTAACATTTTTATATAACTCCCACTTTGTTTTACATGATATCCTTATCCCAATAGTCAGCCACCTGGGTTGCCTATTACTGACAGTATCCTCTTTAGAACTTTCTAGTGGAAAGCAACTCTCAAAGAGCATGAGAAATTTGTTAAGGAAATCATTATAGTTATCATCTATATTATCAGTATTATAAAAATCCTGCCATTCTTGTTCCTTCAAAAGGTTTAGAAAACTTTCTATTGCTGTTGGATTACCTTTCCTACATAGTTTGTAATTATATGTGACATTTGTTTGACTACAAAAGCCTTTTAGTGTTAAAATATGTGCATATGGTCGAAAGGCCATTTACTAACAGAATGTCCATCTAGCAACGAAGAATGAATGAAAATATTGTCTGTGGCTGTGCTACTGTTCCCCTGCACCCTAGTTGGAAAAAACACTGTCTGCATCAGATCATATGAATTTAGGAGACCTAGCAACATTCTTTTCCTTGCACCATCATATAAAAAATTTATATTGAAGTCACTGCATTTCTGGTACTTGCTACAAAGTGAATCAAGAACCCTCAGTAGCTTGAGTAGAAATGCTCTGAAGTCAGAGTTAGGGGAGCTATAAACAACAATAATTAATAGTTCAGTTACACTAAATGCAACTACCCTGTACAACATCCAAATATCACCTCAGTGCTGTGCTGTGATATGTCTACGGACTCAAATGGAATACTGTTTTTTATGTACACTCTTTGACATAAAACTCAACCGGCGGCCGGCCGCTGCAGAGGCTAAGTCCGCGCCGATCGTGACATGGGACAAATAAACTGACCAACTCGCTAATTCTCCAGCTATCTGCACAATCTGGCAACACTGTAGACTGCGGCACTTCCTGGAGGAAGTCTTGTCCAATGTTAGAGAAACTGTAGTCTGTTTACGCCTGTGGTCTAGTGGTAGCATGCGTTCTTTCTGTCTACAATGTCTCTGGATCGAGACCAGCTGGAGTAAAGCATTTTTATAGCCTCTTCTGTCTGAATGGTAAAGACGTGAATTTAATGGTAGCGCAGATTCAATCTATTTTACTTTGTGACACACCGATAACAAAATTTTATCCAGTAAGCATTTTGCGGCAGATTTCTCGAAGACTGTCCTCCTCAGGACGCTGTATGCGGTAAAGCTCCGGGATCCACTTGCTGGCTACCGGCAGCGGCCGTGGCGACAGAAGCGGCGCTGCACTCCCCCGTTCTATATCGAAAGCGCCTGCTACCGCTCATCGCTTATGATAATTTAAAACGCTTTATTATTATTAAATGTTGCTAAACAGAAAATTTCTACGATTTCCACTCACGCTCGAAGGCAACAGAGATTACTGTATTACATTAATCAGCAAGAGCTGAGTATGACCCGAAATTAATTTTGTACACTGGGACGAAATTAAACCAACTCACTACATTCCATGAATTTATAAATGCTTCATACCTCGCTTCTTTTTCTTCCAAATTCAATTAATTGTGCAACTTTCGGGCAATATTAGGATGTTTTCGTTAAGGCAGAGTGAGCTTCTGTGGGATGCTAGGGTTGGGGTCGGGTTCATAGGGGAAGGAGACCAGACAGTGGGGTCATCGGTCTCATCGGAGTAGGGAAGGATGGCGAAGGACGTCGGCCGTGCCCTGTCAAAGGAACCATCCCGGCATTTGCCTGGGGCGACTTAGGGAAATCACGGAAGACCTAAATCAGGATGGCTGGACGCGGGGTTGAACCGTCGTCCTCCCGAATGCGAGTCCAGTGTCTAACCACTGCCCCACCTCGCTCGGTTGAGCTACTGTGGTGTAAAGTGTATTACGCTTTCTGTTTCATTCCTTGTGGTAAGTCTATGCGATAAACTGTGTGAATACCTTGCAATGCATGCTCTGTAGCAGTGCAGGAACATTGCACATTTGGAGTTCCAAGAATGAATTCATGAAGTATTTAACGTTGATCGGGAGAATAGTTAATGTCATCAGATTTAAACCAGAAATAGTTATTGTTTTTGAGGTTCCAGAGAACGGAAAGGAATTGCAAACGCCGGTGTCAGAAAAACTCTACAGTTAAATGCTATTACAACAATTTAGAGGAGAGAAAGTATATTAATCAACATGTTCACTTCATAAACAACCTCCTGACATGTTAGACCTATATGACGAACAAAGCTCAAATTCGTATTGTTTCCGAAACTAGTTCACAGTGAAGCACCTTGGCATTTGCAAAGTAGACATCCGTGATATTAACATAATTTACTTAGTAGAAATTGTACGAAGATTTGTGTGTAAAGGCATTCCTCACATTTCGTGTAAGGAATTTTTACTAGCAGTTTGTAACTCCATTGATTAAAATGGAATATAAAAACGTTGTGTTCAGCGGCTTTCTCCCAGATTGGAACAGCCATTTCATATAGCATTATCATCGCAACGCATAAGGGAACCATTTTTTTTTTTTTTACCAGGAAAAGGGTAAATGAAAAAAACATCTTTATTGGTACAAACTTAAATACAACAGAAATGCCATCCTTCCGGCGAAAATAACACAAGACATATACTCGTACAAGGCGAGGAATTTTTTTTATGAACAAGGTGTAGGGAAAAAAAGAATAATAATTCTGATGTAATCTAAGAGGTGTGAAGCAATATACAGTGGAGTGAGGGAAAGACCAGTGTTGTCTGGGGTAGTGCATTAAAGAAAGGAGGCGCGTGTCCATGCGCCTACTCCACTGTGGGTTACAAATGTAGAAAGTAGCGCGGGGAGTCTCACATGTCAGCAGGGGGGGCGGGAGTGCTGTCGGCGTGTGGCACCATCCAACTGAGCGGGGGTGAAGTAAAGATCGCATGTTGGTAATTGGCGAAGAAGGCGCGGTAGCACGGTCGCTGTTCAACTTCACTGTGGGCGGTTTGTAAGTACTGCCAGAAATCAAGGCGTGATTTGTCGCCACCATTATACATGTAGGTGATCGTCGACCCCTTGACCCATACAATCGCATGATTTTTGGAGGCGGGGAAATAAGAATTCTCAGGATGGATAAAAGTCCGTGGGTCAATCGAGTCCGGCGGAACGCGGAGGTAACAGGCAACAAACTGTCGGGCAAGTTTCCAGACGTCACTGGTGGCAGCACAAGTCAGTTGGTGGACATCGTCATCCACGAGGTGGCAAATGGAACAAAGTGGAGAGTCCTGTAGTCCGATGGCGTGAAGGCGATGGTTTGTGGCGAATATTTCATTTGCGACTTGGTACCATGTTGCCCGGACGTTGGAGGGAAGAAAAGGCTGGTGGATGTGACGCCAAACCGTTGGCCACCGCGTGGACGGATGTCTCAGTTCGATATTGTTGCTGGATATGGAACGAAGGAGTGGGGTGTAAAAATCTTTAGGTCGAGGAGAACGCGTGGTCGGTAAGTGCGTGTGAGCATAACTGAAGTCGACGATGAAATCAGAAATGTGGGTCAAATGGTGCTTGATGTGTCCGACTGGTACTGGTGGTGTTATGGTCGCGGGCACAAGAATTTCCAGCAAGCTGCGCGTAAGGGAGGTGCCCCCGTGCCACTGCTTGTGCATGGTGGACATGTACAAGGACGCCGCTCGGAGTCGCACATTGACAAGGCCGAGGCCTCCTGCTCGCGGGGGAAGGGTGAGCGTGTCGCAGCGGACCTTAAAGATCGTACCGGCCGTAAGGAAGTATCCGAGGGCAGCCTGGAGGCTGCGTCCAATAGTTGATGGCAGCGGGAGGACCTGTGCGATGTGGACCATTCTGGCCGCCACATGTTGATTGAGGTATTGGACACGTTGTAAAGAATCGAGTCGTCGGAGAAGATTTTGTCGCACCGTCGTGCGGATAGTTTGGAGTGCACGCCGAAAATTGATGGCAGCGAAGCGGCGCACGGTGGAGGTGAAAATGATACCAAGATATCGTTGTTGTTGTAGACACGGGAGAGGTGCTAAGTCTTCGTGTGAGAGGCCGCGTCCAATGGGCATCGTCGCGGATTTAGCCACATTCATGTTACGTCGGGTTCGCACCATAGCCCCCTGCAGTCTACGGCGTGTCAAAGTTACAATTTGCGCCTTAATGCTGCTGCGTTCCCTCTGGGTGTCGGGGGTGGGCGGTTGGGCGTCGAGGTCGCGGAGAACGGTGTAGAAATAGTCGGTAGTGTGCCGGCGCCACATAGGAACTTCGTTTCCATACTGAATCAAAGTACGTCGAATGGCAGGTTTGGCAAATTCTAGCCACCAGGTCAAGGTCGTGCCGTATTTAGGTAAGCGACGTTCACAGGTGGCCCATGTCTCGGTAACACGTTGAAGACATTCGGGATCATGAAGATGGGAGGTGTTTAGCTTCCACGGTGCACGACTACGCCAGACCACTTGCTTGGGGAAGAGAATGTTGCAGATGTAGGCACAGTGGTCCGAAAAGGCCAGGGGCCAAAGTTCTGCACCTTGGACTGCAGGTGTGAGTTCCCGAGAGACGTAAATTCTATCAAGGCGGCTCGCGGAGTGACTCGTCTGGTAAGTATGTCCAGGCGCGTCGCCGTGCCGAACTTCCCAAGTGTCGCGGAGCAACAGATCTCGGACGAGAAGACGCAGTTCTTGACAGGTGTTGTAGTGGGGCACTTGATCTTTAGGGTGCAAGACACAATTAAAATCACCCCCAAGCAAGTAATGGTCGCAGCGTCCAAGAAACAAAGGAGCGATGTCTTCTGAATAGAAGAGTGCCCTGTCGCGTCTGCGGGTGGAGCCTGACGGAGCGTAAATGTTGACGATACGCGTCCCCATGACGGTGACGGCCATGCCTCTGGCAGATGGAAGGTATGTGATATCGGCCACTGGAATGCCTTCTCTGGCGTAGATGGCTACGCCGCGTCCCAGGTGGTCACCAGGAGAAGGATAAGTGTTATATCCCGCGACGTCTGGAAGTGTGGCCAGGTGTACTTCCTGTAGTAGTGCGATATCGACGTCCGACGCCCATATCATCTCTCGCAGCAGTTGAAGTTTCACGGGTGAGCTAATGGTGTTAGTGTTGATCGTCGCTATTCGGTAGGTTTGGAGCCGTACCCCGCCGTGGAGGGGAACTCCACCGGCGGAGGATGAAGAGGGACGAGGCAACGGTGAGTCGTGCCGTACGCCACCCGACGGCGTTATCAGCGGCGTAACGATGCTTCCGTCTGGGGTAACTCTGTCCCCAGCGTGTGGTCCGGGTCCTCATCGACGTCCTCACTCCACACCATTGAAGGCGTTGTCGTTGTCGTTGTGATGGTCGTACGTTCCACTTCGGTCGTAGGGGCAGAGGACGTCTCGGCGGCAGTCGCATCTGTGGAGTCCATTGGTTCAGGAGCACCTGAGCGAGCCAGTAGAGTAGGCATCGACGTATCCACAGTCGGCGTCACGTTGTCGTCATTCGTATCGTCGTGTAGGTTCTCCGAGGCCTCGTCGGGTCGGACGGCCTCTGGAGCATCGGGGGGTGGTGATCCGTCTCGTTCCGAGACCGTACGGCGACGTTGTTTGCGGGTTCGTCCCTCCGTGTCGGAAGACGGGAGGGAGTCGCGTCGCTCTGAGAGGAAGGCCGCCGCGGGAACGTCAAATGAAGGGGCGTCCATATGTTCAGGCGGGTGGGTGTCGGAAGTCGTCGCTGTTGGTAGTGGCGCCGGAGTAGCGTCAGGCTTTGAGCGCGACGCGTCGGCCCCAGCGGTATCCGTAGCAGCTGGAAGGGTCACCGGTGCGTGGTCCGATGGGCGGCGGCCGGTGGGAAGAGAAGACAGCGCCGATGCGTAGGTGATCGGTAAAACCGTCGTCGGAGCCGGAGGTGCCACGGTAGCGGCTGGCAATTGGGTGATTCGTCGCTGAAGACACTCAGATCTGAGGTGGCCTTCTTTGCCGCACCCGGAACGGGTCTTGGGTTGGCCGTCGTATATGACAACCGCGCGGCACCCGCTAATTTGCAGGTAAGATGGCACGTGGCGATGGAGGTCGATGGTGATCTGCCGTACACCGTTAAGAACAGGGTACGTTTGGAATTGCGCCCAGCGTTCGGCAGTGTGGCCATGTACAGTGCCATAGGGGCGGAAAGTAGCGATAACGTCTTCCGCTGGAAGCTCGAACGGGAGTTCGAAAACTCGTATGGTGCGCATTCCTAAGCCGGCATGGTCGACAGTGACCGCTCCGACATTGCCGTCGGCGTGGCAAAAGCGTAATCCATGGTTGGTGTCACGAAGTATTCTTTCACATACCGCGTCATTGACGACTTTGACGTACACAGTACTGCTTAATATGGACAAATGGATGCCCAAGATGTCAGAAGCTGGGATCTTAGCAACGTCGCGTAGGAAGCGTTCCACTTCCAAGGCCTTTGGTCGTGCGTAGTCGTTGCAGAAGTTGAAACGTAAAGTTGATTTTCGAAAACGGTTGGCCATGATTCTAGTGCACGTAAGCGACACTTAAGTGACGGCCGCTGAAATGTAAACAACAGCGAGCGCGCGCGCTCCGCAGGCGGAAATAACAACACGTCCGCACTGCACGGCGGCGAAAGCCGGACTATTGAGCTCACGTCACACTGGCCGTAACAGGCGGACTATAGTCACTGCGGTATTGCCTGAGCCTCAAAGCGCAACAAACAGGTGTTACTTATGTGAAGAACGCCGTTTTGGAGTCCAGAAATTAAATATACTTTCTAAGTGTCTCGTCTTACAGTGGGTTATATCGTATGAGTCTTCGACGTGAAAAACGAACGCCATGTGAATTTAGCGAGGTAATACCGGGCTACACCCGGAAGTAAATGCGCTATCACAGTGTTGACAAATATTTGCTACGAAGCTGCCAATTCCCGGCTCTCTTACGAGGCAGCTCTTCAGCGAAATGCTTGTGATTGTCCGATTCGGTTCTTCACAGGGGAGACGTGCGCGCATGTTTGGTTTTTATGCGGCGTTCTCTCCTGATAGTTTCTGACGTCACCATGGGGGCTATGTATACATTTGAGGCATTCAATTATCATTAATCCAGAATGATAGAAGTTTCAGCTTCCGGCGTGGTAGAAGGCTGTTGACAACCGACATTATATCATTTCAACGTAGGAAATCGAAACGGATGATTCAGTGTTTCTCATTCAGCATAAAGTATGTGAAATAATTTTCCGTAACGTTCATAATCATCTCAAAGTACAGAAGAAGTAAAAATACATGTTAAGCTTATTTGAATATAATGTAATGTAAGATATCAAACGCTTTGCACCTCGATGTCGAATGTGCCCACGTGCAATTTTCTGCAGCATACATATAAAGTGTCACGATTACCACGAAAATGAAGAAATATGTTGGTAGGGATGGAATCAAAAGGAGACACAGTCAACAAATATTCGATTCCTCATGGTATTCATTTCATTTGAGATTTAAGAAGAGGTAAAGCGGGATATTACTTTCGTTAACACGAAAGATATGTCGCACATATGGATAACGAGGAAGTCTGCGTCTTCATACGTTTCCTCCTTGAAATCTGTATGCTCTCTTATATACTAAGTAACCTAATCATTGTTTCCAGAATGTTACCCTCTTATTTGGCCCCTAAACGATCAGTAGATTCCAAATGCATGTCTCTGCAAGAAAGTAGTTGTTTGAACCCTTCCTGTGTGTTTTTTTGTTTGGAATTCATGAAGCAGACCACTCTGCCTCCCTCCTCCCTCCGCCCTCGAGGGTTAGGTCTCAAAACTAAACCGTTTTTTATCCAATGACATAATTTATTCAGACTGCATCAGCACAAGACTATCAAGCAAAGTCTTCCATTTACAGTTGCAACACTCTAACCAGCAGCTGACGCAAGTGTGATCAACCGTCATGGTCTGAAATTAGCATCTCTCTGCTACTGTGGCAAAGTCCGCACTACATTTTCGATCCCGCAGCACCAGTTTATCTGGTAACACTGTGTTAAATCAATAGGAGTAGTTGCAGAGTTGTGCCAGCGTATCTGTCCTCCCACTGTCAACTTTATGTATCTCACTTCTCCTGTAGCGTTGATCACGAGGTGCCGAAGTAAAGGAGTGTATTCTACATGACGTAACATTCAGTATTCCCATCTTTCATAGCCACTCTTCATGTGCATCGATACCAAATAGGGAAGTGAAAACTCTTGCGAGTGAGAGAATGACAATAATAATCGTAATAAGATCGAGCAAATAATGAGCGAAGTTTATTGCAATGCAGAACGAGAATGGGTGTGAAAATAAAAATCTATAAAAATAGGTTGATCGTTGAGTTGGCACAATGGAAATATCTTCTTAGAATTTTACTACTGAATTTAGTTCTGGATGTTTGCAGAGAAAAAAGAAAATTCGGTACTTCTCGCTAGAGTAATATAATGAGAACCAGAAACTACGCTTTCCTTAGAAGACGAATCAAGCAGGTCTCCAAGGCGCTACCAAGGCATTGCTGCATTCTGCCCCTGACGTTGGTCGGAAAAGGTGGAGTTTTTTTGCCGCTAACAGAAGCAGTTAGGAGAGGGGAGAAGTGGAGGGAGTCAGACAGGGGCAAGACACTGTGGAGGAAGGTGGCGAAAGCTGATGGCGCGCTGTACACCGCAGTATTGTTTAAACAAAGCTAAAGTTTAACCGCTTAATAGCTGTGAGTGAAGGGGAAGTGCTAAGGTACAAATTTGCAACGCTTTAGAGCAGATATAAAATTACGTCTGCAACGAGTGTTCGTTGCTCGATGTGAAATGGTCTAAGGCATCCATTACTTAGACTGACACAGATCCCCAGGAAAGTCAAACTCATATTTGCGATGGTATAAGTCGCATTATTCGACGCCATGAAGACAAGTAATAATCTCCATCGTTGCAAATGGTACGTGCCTTCAAAGCACCTAAACCTCCAGCAACTGTGCTCAAAACGACACTATTGAAATTAACCGTCCATATTTCTGTATACGAGCTGTGTTGACAAGTTTTTGCGTGTTCAATAATCGTTTAAGTGTTTTTTTACACTAAACTACACATTTAATATAAAGTGTTCCATGTAGGGATCCTTTACTATAGTAAAGAGAACGAAACCGAGAATCCGTTGGTGAGAAACATTGTGGCGCAGTTGAGTGTTTACTTGCAATGTAAATGTGAAGAATTGCAGGTTGCCTTAAAAGAAAGTAAAGTAAATAGCAATTCTAACTAGTGTTATTGGGATCTTCTGTCCAAGAAACTACGTAAAGTATTTCAATAAAACTGAGAAAAACCAAGTATAAAAAACCTTTTACAATCATTTCGATTTCGATACTAACAAAGGTATCGTAAAATGTTTCTTGTGTATAATACATGTTTTCAGAGGCAGTGTTGCTGATCTTACCTTCTGAAACGTAAGTAGGCATTATTGTCGTTCAGGCGTTGTGTTCATGGACCAAAACTTCCGAAGTGTGTGTTTGTGTGTGTGTGTGTGTGTGTGTGTGGGAGCAATTCTGAAAGCAGTCTACGTGCATTAGCCTGGTCCTTCAGTGATAGAAATAATTAAAAGAGAAAAAGTTTTAGTAAGAACCAAAATAGAGACCAAATTTGGTGAATTTGTTGAATAACGTCAATCGATTCGTAATATTGGCTGGCGACCGTGTTTTTGAGTATTATTAACACTCGCAAGATGTAGTTTGACGAAAAAGAAAAGCTGCAACCGAGACTATACGATAACGTCACATTTGACCGAGTTTTATCCATTATGCGGCATCTAAGGCCACTAGCGATTGTTAAGGACGTAGCTGTGTTTAAGTGCTTCAATTACCGAAGCTAGAATAACATCTTAAGTACTAAACATAATTGCTGGAGTAGAAACCGTGAGTGTTGTAAGTGGCCTTTAGACAGGATTAGAACATTTACTATGTCTACATACTATCGTTATATATGTGTTAAAGTGATAGAACAGCACTTACATTGCCATGCTATCGTTATAAAGTAACCGCTTCATACCATTGAAGAAGCTTTTATTACGTAATCGTAGCTGCTCATTAAGAATGAGTCCATCTTTTCGAGAAAGATGTTTAAAAGTTTCTAATTCTTCGAGAACACCTAATCTATGCCCTTTCTTCTCAGTGTGCAAAACGTTGGTATCGTGAAAAGCTTTAGGCTCGTGGCCTGTAATCAGAAGATGGTCGGCAAAAGACGAATTTTGGGTGCTAGTATAATTTTTTCTTAAAAAATGTTCTTTTTCATCTGGCTGTAAAGTCACGTCCTGTTTGTCCTATGTAATAAGAACAGCAGGTGTCGCAAATAATCTTGTAGACACTAGAGTTTTCCAAAGGGAAACGGGTCGATTTTAAATTACGAATACAATTTTGTTTCAGACTATTATTCGTTAAAAAGGTGTCATTACAGTTGTATTTCTTACGAAGAAGGCGTTGAATCTCAGAGGAGATGGGTCGCAAGAAAGGAATAGAAAAAACTTCTTCTTTCGGCTGGACTTAATGATAGGGGTGCCTAGTGTAGTAACTCTTTTAACAGTTTTCTTTTTAAGGATGTTACCCACTATGACAGATTCGTATTCATTATTAACTACTGATTGAATTAATTTGTTCCTCGAATTTTTCTTTCGAGAGAGGAATAGAAGTAGCTCTGTGAACAGCGTTCCTATGAGATTGTGGGTGCATAGAAGATGCAGGTAAGATCTGATCGGTAAATCTATCTTTAAGAAAAATATTCAATGAGTATTTATTTTTCTCTACTGTAAGCGTCTAGTCAAGAAAATTCAATTGACGGGCCTCGTTTTCGAGTTTGCTGATGAAGGATATTTCCTCGTGAAGTTCACTGAAGACATTGTCAATACGCTCAATGCCATCAACAGGTCCTTTGTTGATGACTAAAATATCATCGACATATCTGAAATAGGGGAGAGTGCCTAGCGCTGTAGCTGAAACACAGTTGAAGAACTGTTCTTCTAGAGAGTTAATGAAAACGGCAGCAAGGATATCAGGTAACGGATTTCCCATAGTAGGACCGTCGGATAGCTGATACAATTTTTCATTAAATTCAGAATAATTGTATTTGACTATGACTGTAATTAGATTCATAAAGTCAGTGGTTTGTTCTTCTGAAAGTTGAAATGACGTAAATTTTTTTCTACTATTGTAAGCGTTGCTTGTACTGGAATGTTTGTATAGTGATTTTTGATATCTGGTGAAAACAACTTGGTATCAGGGCTGCATTCTAAATCTTTTAATTTATGGACTAAGGTGTGACTATTGCACACTGAGAAGAAAGGGCGTAGATTAGATGTTCTCGAAGAATCAGAAATTATTAAACATCTCTATCGAAATGATGGCCTCAGTCTTAATGAGCAGCTACTATTACATAATAAAAGCTTCTTCAATGGTATGAAGCCATTACTTGATATTTGATTTCGTGTTCCCTCGCGAAGTTACCGAAATATTTTTTTCTATCTAAGTCGATTCATAATTTTTTGTTCATTAAATGGTTTGTATTAACTACATTTCATGTTATACCGTTTTTCTACCCACTGAGTCATTCAGCTCCCTTTGTAATTCTGTAATGGCGTTTTCAGTCTTTAAACTGTACTTCTAAGCTCTTATGTGCACAAATTGTTACCATGTCTGCTGCTACCAGATAAAATATTGCCTCTTACTTCATGTGTTACATAATGTTCATCACAATATTCGTCTGTCTGTATTTTGAATGTTGGGTAGCCTGTATGTATTTGCGGCTGCTAGATGGCAGTTTTGATATAATGTTCACCTGCCCGCAGTTGCTAACATGGGTGCCTCAGTCTGATGCTACCGCAGCTAGATGTGAGTCAGTAGCCCATAGTGACTTGCCTTCTTTGTTTTCTATTTTAAAATTTTGTGAGTAAAGCTTTATTGCTTAATAGTTATTTTCTGCTTGATGTGTAGTACTATGCCATTTCTTTTTATACTGACTGTCAGTACTTACAGCTAAAAAACGTTTCCTAAGTCTTTGCACTCATGCTATAGACCAGTTTAAATGTTTTATTGCTGATGAAGGCATCCTTAGTAGAGGCCGAAACCTAGGCCAAAAAGACGTCATTTTTGCGACCGTGGGCCGTTATTTCTTTTATTTTACTTTGTAATGGTTCCTCTCAATGCAGCCATATTTAAAACTTTAATACAAGCAAATCTTAATTTTTTAAAGAATCGTATAGAAAATATCTATCAGAGGCTTAAATTTGCCTTTCTACATACATAAAGGCTGGTCTTGCGGCCTAGTACATGAAATACATACAAATCTTAATATATAAAACAACTGAATAGAAAATACCAATCAGAGGCTTCACATGGCCTTATTACACACATTAATGCTGATCTTAGCTAGTAAAAGTTTGGGACTTCAAGTGGCCTAGTTTTACATAGGATAAATATCAAAGCTAACAAAGTGTCATAAAATATCATTAACTATAACTTCATATGACATTCAGAGGCCTATGCATAATTCATAATGAAAATACATAACTCGATATGGCTTTCACAAGAACAATGTGCAGTATTATATGGAAATATGGCTCTGTATGGCCTGTATGAGTACATATTAGACAAATAGAACCATAGAATCAAAGTATGGTATCCTGTTTGTAAAGACCCAATACTTATAGGTTGCGTAGCACCCTCAGGGCTTCATAAATTTCAGTCTAGTAAATGAACTATATCTCTAACAGTGGGCATTGCTGTAGGGAAAGATATGGGAAAGATTGATAAGGGCAGTGCAATTTGTCTCTAAAGGAAATGATTAACAGTCAGTTGTCATTCATCTTGAGTCAAGAAGTGCTATGCCCAAAGAAAAGAAGAATATGATTATGATATATGCAAGCATAAAGACAGGAATACTAACTGCAATTTAGTTTATTGACTAGGTAAATGTAAGATATCACAGTAAATTATGAGATAAATATGCAAAGATGAAAGTGAATTGCAGAAATAGTGGAACTGGGAAATGTGGTTATTAATCTGGAAAGAAAAAGGCAGTCATGATTGCTAACATAAGAAGGCAGTAGCATATCCAATCTCTCTCCCACAAACACCTCCGATCATATGGCACAAGGTAAGACAGGTTTTCCTAGAAAGAAGTCAACATACATGAAAGACATATTAACATCATACAATATTATTATACAAGAATGATCAACATGTCAATAAAATCCTCATTATTGTGGTGCAGTTAGGGTATGAATACTCATTAAACATCAGAATTCCATCATTATTCCGTTTAAGTTGATGCACTCATTAAATATTCTAGTAATACTCTTATATCTAAGAGAAGAGGCAGATAAAAATTTCCTTAATCCTAAATCCTTGTAGGCAATCTGCCTAATTTACCTAGTACACTAACAGGAAAACATTTGTAAAGGGCTGCCAGGTAACAGTGTGAGAAGGTCAATGGTATTTAGTATTCTGCATAAGTTGCTTATGTCATGCTTTCTATATAATGCATTTCACGCTTTCATATGCTTCTATTTACAAGCATAATGCCTGGTTTGGGTACAATGAGACTTAAGTAGATTTCTTCTGCAAAATAAAGAAAATTGATGAGCGTATGCAATGGACATGTGTCACAGAGTACAAAGCTTTCTTAAGACTACATATGTGAAAGGAAGTAAACTACTGACATCATCAAGTACAGGAGATATATCACATTAGAGCACAAGATTGGGCATAAATGAAACATGGCAACATTATAATGTACAAAGAGTGACTAACCTAACAAAAATGTAATAACAATTCATCAGACAAAAACAAAAATGTCAGTAGTAATACTATCTTGCATAGGATGTGCAATAATGGCAAAGTGGAGTAGCATAGCATCACAAAAGAAACACATTACACGGTATCAGCAAAGTCGTAATAGCATCAGTGATAAATGAACATATATAGAGGCTATATAGCAAAGGACAAAATTCTTATTATGAAGAAAAAAATGTTTGAATTACCGTTTGCAATGGTCAGACTATGCAAGGGATGTAATTTGCTGGACACATACAAAAAAATTGGTGTCTCTTTCAGTTGTCGTTTTCATGCACATGCATATGGAAACAGAAAAATGTGCAAGGCCGAAACCTAAGGTATGAGAACCGACCTGAAAGACTCTCTCTACCGGGCATGTAAGCACCTAATAAAATGGTGAATAACCGAGGAATCATGAAAAAATGTACCTATAGAATTTGTATATGCATAGGAAGTCTGTCAAGTAAAAGATTGTGTTTTATGGGTATGTAGACTTGAATGTGGAACTAAAATGAGCATAAGTTGAGATGTACTGGTAATGCAAATAACGACTTCTGCAAGACAAGTATAAGTATCACATAAAAAAGTAAAACTACTATCATAGCCACAGAGTGACTATTTTAAATATCATAGATTCCATAAAGTGAAAGACTGGCAGAGCTGTCGCCTAGTGTAACGTTCTTTATATATATCTTGTGTTTATTTGTTTGTGTCATGCAAATTTACTGCATGATGAGTTGTTAAGGTGTTGGTGTGGCTAATCAGTTTTACTGCAATTCAAAAAAATTAAACAACTTAATCTGGAAAATCTATATACAGTGCCTGTAATGAAATCAATCCCTCTCAAATTTGCCCAGTCTAGGGAGCACTGAGTTCTATGGCCCTGTACAAAAAACTGACAAAATTCCTTGTGCTGATAAACAAAATAAAGTTTCCTCAGCTCTAGAGCCACACCAGATGTAATCTTGGTATACTGTTATCTCCACAGTAGGCATAGAAAATATCCAAACTTGGAACAGCAAAGTGCAATGCCAGCCATGAAATATCGTCATAGAAATAATATCGGTAGACTGGTTGATAAATGAATAACCTTGCAAATGTTAAGTGAAAATACTGGATATTGGCTCAGCGCTGTGCAATGCTGCCAGCATTCAAGCTGTTACAAACATTTAGACTTTTCTGACTCTGGCACATTAATATTTCTCTGACTCTGATAGAAAAATGATTTTCTTAAAAAATATTCATTGGTTTCAAATAAACGTGACGTAGGAGAGGAAGAGGTACTGATAAGGAGATATCCTAAGACCAAATGCTTCGGTTAGAAAACTGTATTGAAAATAAAGTTTCTCCTTCACAAAATCTGAAATGAAACATTTTTACATTAACTTCAAAATGAGTCAACTTCTCAGCTGTTCTACAATTCTAACTTACTGTCGTAGTTAAAAGCACTTGGATTGTTACATGACAAAAAGTCTGACATTGTTTGACAAAAAAGGTTCCAGAATTTAACTTCTCCGTATCAGAATTACTAAACACACAAAATATTACAAATCGCGTGTACCTAATCAACCTATACATTAAACCTGATGGAAAATACCTGGCTCCTACATTCAGGGATCAGTGTTGTAAAATTCATCTAAATCCACACTGCGTTGTTGCATACTTAGAACTAAATATACAAAATTTCATTACCTTACAAATCTGTTCCAGTTGCTTTCACTTTGAGTACAGTATCAGTTCATGACTCTTCAGTAATTGCCATGGGCAGAGGTCAATAGTTACAGTATCAATTCATTACTCTTCTGTAATTACTATGGTCAGTGGTCAATAGTTACAGTATCAATTCATTACTCTTCTGTAATTGCCATGGACAGTGGTCAATGTTGTTAACAATCAGTATTAATTCCATTCTTGATGGTCTTATAGCCATTCATCACTTCATTTTATAAAAACTGTATTATGCTGCGTCCATAGGCCAACAACTAAATTCTTCCAGCTAGCCACTAGCTTTAAGTTTTACATCCTACTTATGACAGAGTGGTTCAGTGGTGTCAAAAATACAATCTCTTCTACATGTGACAATCGTTTCAGGTCATTCTTCGTGAATTACATTACAAAACTGGTCTCCAGGTACAAGCGGACCCCTCACGATCTTATCATTAGTCTCTCATCTACGAACTCCACTTCCAAGAATTTTTCATCAGACGTATCCCTATCATTATTGCCACACCATAGCTGCCACTCTTCTCCTTCCCTGAGTAAAACATTTTACACTCTCCATTATACACTTCTTCCTTACTTCCACCTCTCATCTTCCAGTCACTTTCTCTTCTTTTCCCTCTCCTGCCACTGTGTTCAAATCCCCTATTACGATGATCCTGGCATTTCTTTTTTTTCTTTAACCACAATTTTATCAACATTTGCATTATAGTCCTGTACTTTCCCATCAGTGTGATGACATGTAGGCACATGTTTATGTATTAAAATGACATCAGTCTTGTTACCTCTTAAGCTCATCATCATTAGTGTTTTATCCATGTACTCCAGTTTCAGTAATTCTTCATCAGTTGTTTTGCTATCACAACTGCCACACCATAGTTGCGGCTCTTCTCCCAAAATAAAACAATTTGTACTCTTCACTATCCAGTTATTGCTTATTCCCAACGTATCACTTCACTTATACCTCATGTATCTAGTCTATTCTTCATCATTTCCTATTTAGTATTTCTCAGCTTGCTAGCCTACAACAGCGTGAGTACATTTCATGTTCCAATCATTAACCTCCCTTCCCTCTTCCTACTCTGTTTCCTCTTTCCATCTTCATCTATTTCTCATTTGCGCCCTTTCCTTGGGTCTTCTATCCCATTTCGAGGGAGATGTGTTTTCTAACTCAGCATCCTTACCTTCTTACTTTAGTCTTTCTAGATCAAATTTCTCACACTGTTTTCGTCCTCTTATTATTTTCAATCTTATTTGCAAATTAGTACCACCAATCTGTGATCCAAATCTGTGTCTGCTCCAGCATTCGTAATGCAGATTTTTCACCTAATCTGCATTATAGTATAATTAATTTGCTATCTTTCTTCATTTGACCTAGATATCGATGTATATTTCGTTTTCTGTATTGTTCAAACTATGTTTTTCCAATCATAAGATAATTTTCTCTTGAGAGATTAACCCCTGTCATTCCTATTTCCTAATCCAAATCGTCCAATCACTCCTTCTACTTTTCCCTCTCCTTCCACTGCATTCAAATCCACATTACAATTTTTTCTTCTTTATGCGGTACTTCTTCAGTCTTTTCACAATAGTCCTTTAATACCCCACCATCGTTTTCACTCAGTGGTACGCGAATTTGTATTAGTACGACATCCCTCTTGTACCCTATTAATCTCATCATAATCAGTCTTTCATCTATGTACTCCACTTTCAACAGGTTGTTCATCAGTTGTTTTCCTATCATAATTGCCACTCCATAGTTTCCAGTCTTGTAGCTGCCTGAGAAAAATATTTTGTACTCTCCACTCGCCAATGTCATTTGAGATGTACCTAATGCATCTCATCTATTCTTCATTATTTCCTGCTAGGCTTTTTCCAGCTTGCCAGCCTACAATTGTGTGAGTATACTCCAAGTTCCAATCCTCAACGTCCCTTCCATGTTCGTACTCCGTCTTTTCTTTCTTTCTTCATCCTCCTCCTACACTGCTGTATTTATCTCAGTGTAAGCCCCTCCTGGAGAATCGATTGAGGGGAAGTTTTGCCTCTGAATTCTTAGACAACTAAAGCTACACTATGTTTCCCAAGGACAATAATATGGTAGTGTCCCATTCGTTACAACATAGCCATATGATTGCATGTGATTGTGCAGCCATATTCAGCCACTCAATATGAACGCTACCTTGCTTGTAACCGTCTCTCTGAGAACAGACGCTAAAATTTTCTTCTTCTGTCTACGACGCCGTACCATCTTCTCCGACGTTAGAAACAGAAAAGGAAAGCAAAGACACCTTCATGCCTCGAAACCTAATACCTTTCGGGTCGAAAGACAAGAGTTGGCCAAGGGAGGCCGATGGAAAGGAAAACAGAAGAGCCCTCACACACGTAAGTGGAAGTAATGCCAGTCTTAGCTAAGGGGTGATATAGGTGCCAAACCTTTAGGAGGACCTCAAAAACGTTTCAAAATCGCCCAGTTGGTACCTATATATAGTTACAATTAAAAGTGAACTATTTTTCAATATTAATTCACTACAAAATCTGATTAGCACAGCGTTTTTGAACTTGTGTTATGCCTTAATATGTGTAACAACTCCTCTTTTTCCCATATGAGTTGTGCATGAGTAAGACGTTAGAGTGCAATCTTTTGTACGCTTGATAACGCCGGAACTCAATATATTGTTGTCCCACTCTTAGCTTTGATGACAGCCTCCACTCTCGCAGGTATTCGTTGTCAGGTACTGGAGGGTTTCTTGGGGAATGGCAGCCCATTCTTCACGGAGTGCTGCACTGAAGAGAGGTATCTATGTCGGTCGGTGAAGCCTGGCACGAATTCGGCGTGGACCAAACTTCTAACATAGGGCACGTGATTGGTCCATCTGTGAGCCCTATCGTAGATGTGACGCATGGTGGATCTGCCTCCATACATGCGTCCGGATATATATAGTGCGTGGCAGATCCACACGTGAACGTTATCCCGAATGTGTGTCGCAGCATTTCCTGGTGTTGAAATTACTGTAAGATTGCTAAATCAACTGGAATGCTTATTATTAGAGTACATTGACGATGTCTTTTTCACCCCATCCGTTCACTGGTACACTGTTGGTTACCACATAATGATTGACTGACATCGCTTGTTTGAGTTGGAGAAAGAGTTTTGGTGGATGAATAGCACCGAAACAGCGATCGCGTACGTGACTGCAATGTGTGGAATCAGTCGAAACGGAATTCAGGACATTCAGCTATTCTGTCACTGCGACAGATGAGTTTAAATGTAGAGATCGTCAGTCACTTTCGGACCTCAGTTTGGAAATTCCCCACAACGCCGCCAAACCCTTCCAGTTTCCTTATGTTGAAACTGTCTATTATTTAAAATCATCCAGTGTGTGTAGTGTGTTATGGTAGCCAGATTAACAAGATGATTTTCACAATGCGACATCTAGTTTTCTGCGAGAGGCAATGGATCAGAAAGTGCTAATGTCAGTTTAGAACCTGGCAGTGATCTCGACGTCGTGACGGAAAAACAAAATATATGGCAGTGTACGAAGCATGTTACAACAGGAAAAAAAGAAATGTTTCAAATAAACCCCACAGTGCCACAGGGAGCATCTCTTGTGACTTACAGTATGGTCTGTGGGGTACAGTCATCCTCCTAGAGCACAGGTGATGAAACTTTAAACTGGTCTGTCCAGTGGAGAAATACCTGTGTATTTAATAGGATCGTCACATGTGCTCGATGCCAGCAGGCATGCGGTATTCGTTTTCGATATATGGGAGAAGAGAGATGCGGTAAAAACCTTAACGAATTCTCTAACAGATAAAGTTAGTGGAGCTTTTATAGTTCGTAATTTTTCTCTGGTGTATGGAATAGAATAATGATGATAGATGTTGGGGTGATAGACGTGAATGGGCCCTGAGGGACGTGGATCTACAGAACCTGCTTGTGCTTTGGAGAATGCAGTAGCAAAATCCGCGTCCTCCCCCAGTTCCCGTTCTGTCTTTTATACTACCTAGTGTTGCAGGAGCAAGCTTCAATTCCGTCAGATGGACAAAACTCAGTTCTGTAGCAGTAGCTCAGCTTCGCCTGTTTCTACACGGGTTGCGGGAGAGGGTAGATATAATTTCCTCTAACCCCTACTCAGTTCCAACTTACATTGGAATGATCATGTGCCCAAAGCTGCAGGAATGGTAGCGCAGAGTCTGAGGGGGCAGTTGCAGGATGCATAGGGGCTATCTTAAACGAGGAAGGACTTTTACTATAGCAGGTAGGTTCGAGAAAGGTGACTCATTTCGAAATATGAGAGTGCTAGAAATATGGATCACTACTGGCTGTAACCATTAAAAGACTTCTCCATAGGATCCAATGCAGGTATTTGCTTGAATGGGAGGGACTTGATTCCTGATCCCAGACGGCATTTCTAGCAGATAGCGTAGCACTAGAGATCTGAAAAGCTAGTGCACATTTCTTATGACCCCAATCATCACACCATCTACTGTTTGTGATCCTTCTCAATCAAAGATTGCCTATAGCCCAGTGGATATATCATCAACCCTATGACATGGCATCAAGACAGAATGCGGTACAAATACTGGAGAAATATCTAGCATTGGCGGCGTGAGGGGGCTGCAGATACCATTTCATACCTTGCTCCTTAGCCGAATCGTTTTCAAAATTCGGTAATTTTATTAGGAGGGTGCGCCATTGGTGGTGTGTAACCACACTCCGGCAGTCACCATCTATATTCAGTGTCACGGTATTTGTCTGAGAAAACCACATCATTCTTAGGTAATGCCATACATGGATTTATAAAGCTGGTATAGAATTTAACATGGATACTTGTGTGCACCTGTAGAACCATGACCGCTTGTGATGGTAATATGTTTGTGTCTTTTTTTTAACATATAGCTGTTTGTAAGACGATTACGCCTCTCTTTCTAAGACATGGTGGTAGCACTTGCAAGAAAAACTTATGACACATGTCCACCCATCGTTCATTTTAGGTCAGTATTATTTCCTATCACCATCAACTGGTTATTGTATTATACTTAGTAGTAGGGGCTGCAAGATAGGTTTGCCTTGAGCATCTAGCATAAAGTGTGTGTTTGTGTTACAACATGTGCAAAGGAAATGACTATGTCCAGTTGTAAGGAAAGTATGGATTTGACGTGGAGTACTGTGACAGCTAATCATAAGAATGGTGCCAATATTTCTGTTTCCAGAGCCACCACCGTCAGCAGGGCGTATTTTCGATACTTCACTCATTGTCGAATGTCATTCAACTGATACTTCAATGGCAACATTGAACTCAAAGTACAGTGATAAAATATATATGTGACTGGTTTTGTAGGATGATTCTGCCTATGCATGCCTGGCATGAAGTGCCGGTGACGGGAATTATTCACGTTTCCCATTGACGGTATGAACTACCCAAATTGAAGGGCCTGTTGGAGTGTAGGAATGTAGATGACTTAACCAGGTAGTCCTCTAGACGTCTGAATAGCGAACTAATACTTTGTATGTTTTGGACAGCTTTCGTGATCTCATGGAATTTTGAGAAGATTCAATATGAACTTCTGTTTGCACTGGGTCATTATTACCACACATGTAAATTGTTCAGTTGTCTGCTTCTTCACATTTCGCGTCTTTATTTAGTTGAGAGAACATCTTTTGTGGTGTATGCAACTAGCAGGTGGAAGACAGGTTTGCTGGTTCTGTACACATGAGAAATACGTTATTTGAATTTGTAAATTATAGGGATGATTTGGATTCTTGGATCACCGACATCGGTATGAGCGAGTGGAAAAATCAGTTTACTCCATTTTTCTTTTGTCGAGTTTTTTCGTGTAAAGGTCTTCACAGACGGGGTAAGTTTCTAGTTACTCTATGGTTTACTGCACGCTCCCCTAGCCAAAGTTCTGGGCTTGTAGGGAAATAATTTCCAGTCTATATCTTTGGAATTATATCGTGTGAGCGATCGGTAGGTTACTATGGTGTGTTTGATATCGAGAATTACCATGAAAATCGTTTGATATTCTAGCAAGCCATGCGAAATTAGGTATGTTCGTGTAATCCGAGGGTCTGCAGATGGGTGTAGATAGCGAGCAGGCATGCAAATATGTTGGGGTCAGAAACAGTGACGCCTTTGTGCTGAGGGGTACCGACAGCCTTTATACGCCATTTTTCTCTGTATGAGTATCTGGTGGTAGAAAAGCGAGCGAGCAAGCAAGCAGGTCCGGACCAGAAACAGTAACGAGTTTGTGTCGAGGGAGGAAATGAGGCCGAATTCGTAGAACAGTTCTGAGAGTGGTTTCGATCCACTTAGGATGCTCTTGTCACACATCGGGGGTGGATGCCCACCCGACCTCGTGGTAAATATCTAGTGCTGCGAGTATACCTACAGTGCATGTGCTTATGCTGTCTGACTTCGCTGTATATGTGTGAATGATGTAACAGGGATGACTTTGTATGATGCAGGATACAAATTGTATGTTTACTAGATCTGCATGGTATGCAGTGATATATTGCTGGGTTGGAGATCGGTTTCACACCCTAATATTGAAGCTCCTGTCCTTAATTGGATAGCAGTGTAATTGAGTTTTTTCTTATTAGACGATATGAAGGGCACTTTGCGAGGCATAATTGCAGTATGGATATATGTATAAAATAGCTTTTGCGGCTGAAAGTCTCATCTGCAAGAAAAAAAAGAGCGGATGGTGCTTCCACATCGGCGGTATCAGTAATTTGGTGGGTAAATTCGATAAGAGCCAATCAAAAATCCCCTTTCAAAGCATCCTTTGTGCTCTCATAGCGGTGAGAACGTCTGTGTATGTTGAAAGCAGGAAGGGTAAGACGTGACGATTGGTGTGCCATGTTAGGACCATCAGGAGGAATGCATTCGTCGGTATTCCGCGCTATTTTCGTAAACAGGATCTGTTAGGAGAAGAATTTCCATGTGGAAAAGCTGAGACATCGTAAAATATACTAACAAGCGACCATTAGCTATTTCTGGGACACTATACAATTTTCGAGAGGTTGACTTATCTCTTATTTTCATAGCAGGTGGCATCAGTATAAAATTGAGAACCTTTCAGATGGTGAGTAACCACGCGGACATTTCACGGTGAGGTGTCAGTCATGCTGGGGCAGATAAGCACGGCTGGACGCAGCTCATAAGTTCCGCTAGGATTGGTAGGGAGAAAGCAGCCTGTGCTGTACTGGAACAGATTTCTATAGCGCGATCTGTGACATCAGTATCCACAGGTATAGCATCAGCAATGGTAAACACACATGCTGCCCAGAGGGGTTTTGAATATGGGATCAGTGTGAGTGGGCCTTGGAGTTTTGTGGCGAGGTGGACAGAGGTGCATGCTGTACCTCATGTGATGGGCCAGGATGTGATGGCAGAGGAGGAGTCACTGCAGAATCGGACCACTGTCAGCAGCCTGGTTGCGGCAGCCCTAATCTGCTAGCCTGAGGGAGGGCGACCCAAGGACGCCAGAGCGATGCTGTGGCAGCCGCAGCTGGGGTACGGTTGGGGCCGGGTGCAATGGCGGAGGCGGCAGCGGCAGCAGCAGCGGGGACGGCGCCGGTGACGGCGCTGGGCGTCGAGTGGCGGCATGTTTTTTTTTGTTAGCGATATTTTGTTTAAACTGTATTCCATCGATTTCACTGACCAATAGGATGCTGCTAATTAAAAAAAAACTACCCAATGCATTTGAAAAATATCGATTTATTTAATTTCCATAAATTTTTTATATCAAAGTGGTGTTAGCGGTACCATAGTTAAGGGAGGGTGTGTGTGAGTGGATGACATAGTAGAGAAGTGCATAAGTGCAGAACACTAGGCTAATTTGCATATTTTTTATGTAAAATGCAGTACAATAGTTTCAGGGGGGTGGGTGACAAAGAAGAATGCGCCCGAAATGGCGTTCAAAATCATGTGAAATTCGAAAAGTGTAGCAGAAAATTGTGGAATGACATAACTGATTACTTAATTTGGTGCAAAGGCGGTACATTTGTTTAAGGAAATGATGGTGACATGTAAAACAGCTTAACAGAACAATTGGTTAAGTACTGACAAAGGGCCAAACATTAGGTTAAGGTACCCAGAGTACACCGAGCGAGGTGGCGCAGTGGTTAGCACACTGGACTCGCATTCAGGAGGACGCCAGTTCAATCCCGTCTCCAGCCATCTTGATTTAGGTTTTCCGTGATTTCCCTAAATCGTTTCAGGCAAATGCTGGGATGGTTCCTTTTGATAGGGCACGGTCGATTTCCTTCCCCATCCTTCCCTAACCTGAGCTTGCACTCCGTCTCTAATGACCTCGTTGTCGATGGGACATTAAACAACACTAGCCTAACCTAACCCAGAGTACAGTGCTGAACATTAGGTTATGCAACATGCTTGCTCCATGTAATTACTTCTTACAAGACCTACATCTTTCCAAACAGGAGAGAATGATAAGCAAGAGAAATCCAACCCCCACAAACTAATTTTTTGCAAAAATGAACAATATACCCCTGAATTTCCTGTGATGAGACCCTTCCTCTCCACCATCAGACCGCCATCTTGGATTACATCATGAAGGGACGACAGGGCCCTCTGGTCATAGTACTGTGTACTAGGCCCAGATCTCGTGGCGAACACACTGTTTCCTGCCATTTTCCCCCACCCCAGACCACAATCTTGGATTACATCATGGAATAAATGACAGCACCCTCTGGTGTCAGTGCTGTGTACTAGGTCAGTTGGACTCCAGGGCTTGTGATTAATGCACTGGATGGAAGTGCTGCCTCTAATTGTTTAAATGAAGACTGAAAGTCCAGCACAGTCGAGTTCTCTTCCCACCATTTCCTAGGAAGCGGTGGTGGTTGGATGAGTTAGGTTAGTGGAGGTAGCTCAAGTACCCTCACATTCCTGCCTTTTCTTTGGTTAGTAGAGATAGCCCAAGTGGCCTTTCTTTACCACCAAAATTCAAATTTCCATCCAATCCCTAGGAAGATGTGGCTGTCGGATGACTTAGGTTAGTGGAGGTAGCCAAAGTGACCTATTTTTCCTCCATTTTCTTAGGTTAGTAGAGGTGGCATTGTCCTTATGGAATTTTAACTTCCCGCCAAGAGGATGTGACACTTTCCTGCCATAGAGGTTAATTAATCGATCAATTTAATAATGAATAAATCAAATTGACAAGAGTGAGAGGGGAACCTATTCCAATGACTCACACCTAAAAGTGCACCTGTAGCAGCGAGGGGGGGAGGGGAGTTGGGGGAGGGGGAGGGGGAATGAGTGGGGGAACAATAGGATAATTGCCTGTCAATCAAAGGAGAACAGTACGTTTAGTACCTGTCAATCAAAGGAGAATAGGTTGCCCCTGAGTGCATACCTGCCCCTGATGTAGGCAACCTGCACTAAAAAAACTTACTCTCCTCTACTGTCTTCAGGCTTCAGTTTTTTGCTTATTGCTGGCTTGCTACCTGAGCTCTTGATGTTCATACAGTTGCCTCTCTTTTGTCCAAAGGTTTCTTTAATTTTCTCATACATTACATTTTTATTTTCTATATACAACAACAACGGCCTTGCCGCAGTGGATACACCAGTTCCCGTGAGATCACCGAAGTTAAGCGCTGTCGCATGTGGTCGGCACTTGGATGGGTGGCCATCCTGGCCGCCATGCGCTGTGGCCATTTTTCGGGGTGCACTCAGCCTCGTGATGCCAATTGAGGAGCTACTCGAGCGAATAGTAGCGACTTCGCTCAAGAATACCATCTTATGACCGGGAGAGCGGTGTGCTGACCCCCTGCCCCGCTTCCTCCACCAAGGATGACACGGCGGTCGGATGGTCCCGGTAGGCCACTCGTGGCCTGTCTGATGATCCCGGTAGTCCACTCGTGGCCTGAAGACGGAGCGCATATACAACAACAATTATAAAAATCCTGTATTTCCACGAAGACCTGACTTGCCTTTCTGCACATTGTATGTAATTATTAATATCAAAAATTACAGTAGAAGATAAAGAAATGTGACAAAGGCAAAATGGTAGGCTTAAAAAAAAATACACATTGATCTAATTTTTGGTATCTAACGTTCCATAAATACTGCTTATCTTCTTTAAGTAATTGCTACAGCAATTTTCACTCGTTAGATCATTGTTCATCCAGGATAGAAATCATTGTATCACTATACAGTGATCGGCCAGAACATTGCGACCACCGACCTTCTACCAATATAAACCCATCCAGGCGATAGTAGCGTCACCTGGCAGGGAATAATTGCTAGTCAGACACACGCACCGTACATGTAGTATCAGTGAGCATGCTGTCTGTCTGTAGAATGCAGAAAGTACACAATCTATCTGAGTTTGACTGAGGACAGATAGTAATTGCTTGGACTGTCAGCACGAACATCTCGGAAACTGCAGGAAATTCGAGTGTTCGAGGAGTGCTGTTGTGTCTTCACCAACAGACGGAACCAAGGAAAAACCAGTTCCAGACATGGTGGGGTTGGTGGCCACTCCTCGTTATAGATGCCGGATATCGTAGGCGGGGTAGACTGGTAAAACAGGACCGGCTTCCAGTGGAACTAACATGAGACTTTAACGCTGCTCAGTGCACCACACACTCCTGACAAAGGGCCTCCACAGCTGTCGATCCATGAATGTGTCAATGTTAACACCATGACATTGGCAACTACGACTGAAATGGGCATGTGACCATCGACACTGGACGTTGACGTAGTGGTAGAGCGTCGCTTGGCCTTATGAATCCCAATACCTCTGCGTTATTCCGATTGGAGGGCGCGAATCGGTCGTCTTCCTGGGCAACTCCTCCTTGACCCCTGTACTGCGGGATGGAGGCAAGCAGGCTCCATTATGCTCTGGGGAACATTCACGTTGGCACTAACGGGTCCAGTGGAGCTCGTGCAGGGCACCTTGACGGCCAGGGAGTGTCGTCCACTGGTTGCAGACCGTGTACAGCACTACACGACGATGGCATTTTTCACCAATATAATGCACCATGCCACGAGGCCAGGAGAGTGAACACAGTGGCTCGTCAGATCTGAACCCGATCGAACACATCTGGGATGTGACTGAACGTGATGAAGAACTCATCGCCCCCTCCCCAGAATTTACAGGAATTAGGAGACTTGTGTGTGCAGGTGTGGTGGCAGCTCCGTGCGGCGACCTACCTAGGCCTCGTGTCTTCCAGGCCACGACACGTCGCCGCCGTTATCCCTGACAAAGGTGGACATACTGTTTATTAGGTAGGTGGTCATAATGTTCTGACAAATGCATACTGCATTTTTTCTGGCCTTTTGTAAATGGTTTTTATGTAGTTCACATCTATGAACAAAAGTGTGGTAGAAATGGACAGCGGTGGTAAACATTAGTGTTCGTTCATTATGATTTTAATGACTTCTCTGTTAGAGAAACGTAGCTGCACCTTTACTAGCATATATAACTACTAACAAAAAGGGTTATAAATAACTAATTTATCGTGCATTTATTAAATCGTAGTAAGAAACTTAATATTCAAAAATATTTATTTTATTGTTCCTCAAAAAAGTTCTGCCTACTCGTGCAAGCAGCACAGCACACTGTCACAATAATCCATCTCTAGTAACAGAAAACGCCTAGGGTTAGCAAAGACAACTTTAATTATATCTGAAGCTGCTTGGTTTGGAACACTCCTTTTCTTTCACTGTTGTATTTTTGATCAGACGTAAATTACTTACAGTGTCAAGAGGAATAACATCTTAGTTCCTCAGTTCATGTAAGGTAAGTGTTGCAGATGTCATGTAACTTGCTGCGAACTAATATGTATATACATGATAATAAAATGTAGTGTGTTCCACTGCGGTGTCGTCCGCAGCTCGTGGTCTGGTGGCTAGCGTTGCTGCCTCTGGATCACAGGGTCCCAGGTTCGATTCCCGGAGGGAATGGGGATTTCCTCTGGTCAGGGACTGGCTGTTTGTATTGTCCTCATCATTTCGTCATCATTATCGGCATTCGTGGCAGTGGCTAGATTGGACCGCGAAAAAACTTGGACTGAGTAAAAATCAGGACTTTGTACGGGTGCTGATGACCGTTCAGTTGAGTGACCCACAAACCAAGCATCATCATCATCTGTGGTGTCCCTACATTAGTGAGTAGCTATGTACAAAACATGTGATTTATTCATGATATGCAAACTGATTCAGTCTCTGCCGTAATAAAAGAAACTGGCCAAATTGAGTTTGGTAAACTATTGAACAGCTTTCACAAATTATTGCAAAAAAATATTGCAAAGATCCTTAAACTGTGAGTATCTTGGATGGATATTACTAACTAATTTTATGTTGATACTGAAAGGTACAGTAACAGGATGCTCATATTCGTGAAGATGTACCAGTATGATATGACTGAGTTTTTTCGTTACAGACGGATACAATCCTGAGATTCTTCAGTATGCTGAGTTGACGGTTGTTCCCAATTCAGTATGCGAGGAGGGCTACGGACCAGGTTACGTTCTTGAAAGTACGCTGTGTGCCGGAAACAAGTTCAAAGGCATCTGCTTCGTGAGTAAAAAGTGTGGTGTACCATGACAACTTATTATCAACATCTTATTCTGTGACTTTCCATGAATGCTTTCTACAATGCTAATTTGTAAGTAACTAATATTGTAGCAATTTATTCCATCGACTTCACAGAATTTGCTTTTCATAACTAAGTCGTGCTGTCTGCTTGTGAACATTGATAAGAAATCGGTGTATTTTCTAATGTAACACAACACCTGATCTCCTACGCTTTTCTATTATTAATTTGTTACTGTCAGCAGATGTCAGTGTGACTGAAACTAGAGGTAGGTGCAACAGTTTGCTGTATCTTTTCTCCATAATATATATCATTGATGGCGGTGGAAATGTCTGTACTAATTTTAAATACATTTGTACATGAATATGGCATTTGCAGTCAGTAACAGATAAATGATGTAGGTACACCAGCTTGGCTCGCGTATAGATTTCCTGGAGTGAACATACAAGACTTATTCTCACAGAAAATTTTTCCATCGTACAGTAACGTAAAGAAAGACCACAGTAATTTTCGCGTTGCATTTATCACAAGCTCAGGACCACTTTTCTGGATATTATCCATTACAGACCTTTCATCAGAATGCTGTGCTGTTGCTCATTTCATTGTTACGGTCTGCAGCAGTGATGAATCGTCGCTGTGATACTCGTATGTGGAGTACCTGAGGCAGCAGAACTTCTCAGGAGCAGTTGCGAAGGCAACAACGTGGCCTTTAAGTCCGCCAGTGATGACCCTGACTGACAACCAGTGACCACTTACATACTCCCCCCCCCCCCAACCATCGACAAACCTGCAGCAAGTGTTCGACAACACGTAAGAGGTACCGTGCTTTTTAAACTCATAATCTTTTGTTAAAACACGCTAGCCAGCGAGTCTGACATTTCAGAACAATCGGTAAGCCACGCACACTTCTTGGCAGTGGGGGCATTGTCGAGTCGCTGTGGCATTGTTTCAGTATGTAAACACCTGGCATGTGAGTCGCTCAAGGTTGTACTGTTGGCCAGTCTGTAAGATGGGGTTGATTATGGTGAAAGAGGAAGATTTGTATTTTAACGACTATGTTGAATGCCTCTACGGTGGACAGCGGAACCAGGTATAACGTGGTCAGGCTGCCAGAAAATCACAAGTTGCAGTAGAGTTGTGAATGGGTGCTTGTTACATTCTGGATCGTACGCCAGAGAAACAGTGAAAACTCATTCATTTATTACTCAGAAGGCATTCGTTGTGACGATGCCCCATGACACCAACGCCCATGGGACATAAGCAGTGCACACCCAGCCAGAGAAGACTCCACAGCCAGCACATGGTGCACGGCCACGAGCCGGTGGCGTAGCGGCGAAGGCAGTGGCAGTGCAAAAGCGCTGACTCAGCGGGACAGGAACATCACATTGATCCCATCGACCTGATGCCATTACAGCCCAGATGGGGCAGTCGAGGCGTGGACGGTCACGCTGATTACCCATGCAGAAGGGGCAGCTCGCAACAGCAGAGTCTGCCCAGGGCAAAGGTAAGCAGCAAGAAGTTTGCACACACAGGAGATGGTGGACTGGACGGAAACCAGAGGCACAAGCAGATAACAGACCCTGCATGTGGCCCACTGATTGAAAAGTATTAAGTACACATCACTGGACTTGGCACCAACAGCAGTGCCACAGCTAGTAACATAACAGTCAGTGACTGATTAGCCATGTACACTGATATTGATTTGTAGACGTGTAAACTTGGTGGTCAGCATTGGTCGCTTCTCGAGACTGGCAATTGGCTAACTGTGATACCTTTCATTTAAAAAAGGTGCATTATGTAAACTGGCTTGGTGCCTACTTGTGTTGATAGTGCATCAGTTCTGATCGCGTGAGTCACAACACGCCTGTAGCTCAGATGTGAAGGAACCATGCCATCGACGCTGCAATAGCTCTGCCTCCCTGTTTCGTCACTGATATTGCTACTCTGGCTGCACCCTGTGACGCACGAGTGGCGTCCAATAAATAATTCAATGTTTTTTTTCTAGGCCAGTATCGATTGAGAAAATGTGGAATTTGTCGTGAGACATCGTAGAATATCCCCACTTCGGTCTCTATAGTTTCATAAAGTTTTGATGAGTAGCGAAACTATATGTAGGCTTCAAAATTATGTCTATAATGGAAGTGTTTTCCAAGCATAAAGCTGTCACTGAGTTTCATTTGGCAGCAAACCAGATCATAGATTCGTACTTGCATGCGGAATATCTCTGGAGAACTGGCGGTGAACAGAAGCACGGTGAGTTGATGGGCGAGGCGTCTCTCATCATCGCAACAAGGTCGTGCAGACCTGTCAGGTCTCCTTCGTCCCAGCTGGTCGCACACAGTTGCATCTCCTCCAGTGTTGGAATGTCTGAACACTATCATTTGAGGTGATCGATGGATCACAGTAAAACACCTCTCCACTTAACTGGACGTCGCTGTTGCTAGTGCTGACACACTTGTCCACCAGCTCAGGTACTGAAACCTATGTACCTGCTGGGTTCGTCGCTCCCTAACAAAAGAGCATAAAAAGAAAAAAGGACCATATGTTTGGCCCAGTGAAGGATGCACTCTGTGCAAAGCAGTATGTGAATGATTGAGAGGTTTTACATGCAGCAAGACGTTGCTAGTGGGGTAACAAGGTTGCCAGTGCATTTCGTTACTGCAAGTTGCCTACATCAGGGGCAGCTATGTACTCAGGGGCCAAGTGATTGTTCTCCTTTGATTCACAGGTAATTAACCCATTGCTCCCCCTGCCCCCTCCCTCCCCATATCCCCTCCCTCGCCCTTTGCTGCTACAGGTACAATTTCACGTCTGAGTTATTGCAATAGGCCGCCCTCTCACTCTTATCAATTTGATTGACTACATAATTAAATTGATCAATTAATTAACCTCTCACCCACTGGGTAAACCACTCCCCTCCTCCTCTCCTCCCTTCCCCCAGAGAATGGCAGGAAGTTCAACTTCCATCAGGACAACGCAACATACCACAGCTACTTCCACTATCCTAAGAAAATGGCGGGGAAAAAGGCCATTTGCGCTACCTCCACTAGCCTAACCCCACCCACTCCCCTCTCCTCGCCCATAAAATGGTGGGAAATTCAAAGCCCATCAGGATAATGCAACACATCACAGTTATCTCTACTAACCCAAGAAAATGGCGGGGGAAGGTATGTCACTTGGGCTACATCCACTATCCTAAGTCCCCCGACCACAACCTCTTTTTAGCGATTGCCAGGAAGAGGACTCAGCCTGAGCTGGACATAAATTGAATACTTAATTAAATTCATACCCCTCTGGTAAGCCCCCATTCCCTCCCAGCCTCCTCCCGGAAATTGGCGGGAAATAGGCTCAGTTTATCAGTCATTTGGAGGGAAATCAATTGCTGTGTATGGAGTATTGTTTAAACAATTTATACAATATTGTTTAAACAATTTATACAATGTGTGGAAACTGTTCATTTAAACAATTTGAGGCAGTAATTCCATCCAGTGTGTTTGCCAAAAGGTCCAGAGTCCGACTGAGCTAGTACACAGTACTGCCGTCGGAGAACACTGTCGTCCCTTCCGTGACATCATCGAAGATGGTGGTGTGGTGGTGGAGGGGAAGGATCTCATAACAGGAAATTCAAGTGTATTTTGTTTATTTATGAAAAAATCAGTTTGTGTGGGTCGGATTTCTCTTGCTCGTCATTCTACGCTGTTTGGAAACATGTAGGTCTTGTAAGAAGTAATTACATGGAGCAAACATGTTGCATAACCTAATATACGGCACAGTAGTCTGTATGTCTTAACCTAATATTTGGCCCTTTGTTGGCACTTAAATTATTGTTCTGTTAATTGGTTTCCCATGTCACCCCCATTTTCTTAAATTATTGTACCCCCTTTGAAATCAAATTAAGTAATTAGTTACGTCCTCCCACCATTTTCTGGTACACTTTTCGAATTTCACATGCTTTTGAACGCCATTTCTGGCGTATTCTTCCTTGTCACCCACTCCTTTAAACTATTGTACTGCGTTTTACATAATAATTATGCGAATTAACATACTTTTTTGCACATAACCTTCTGTTCCGCTACATGTCACACACTGATGCCCACTCCCCCCCGCCCCCCTCCATTAACTACTGTACCACTAACACCATTTTGATATAAATAATTTATGCACATTAATTAAATCGATATTCTTCACATGTATGGGGAAGTTTTTTTAAATTCATGACACCCTAATTGTCGGCCAAATCGATGGAATGTGGGGAAATTGAGGAAGTACTTGTGTGTCTTCTTCCTGCACAGAACAATTTGCACATGGAAACAAGCATCCGACAGCAAGAGGTATCCGAGAAAACATCGACATGGACGCGAAGGGAACCACGGAAACAGTCACTTTTTTTCGTCGAGGCAGCATTCTACTGCTTGTCTATTGAGGTAACACACGCGAGTTAACTACTGTATTTGACGCTATTTCAGGAAGGCAGGGAAACATCTGCCTCTAAACTCACTTGCACCTGCGTTAAAGGACGACATGGAGTGGATGGATTGGTCGGTTGAGATGGAGTTGTAACGAGGTGCGATTTAATGGTAGACTTATGTTGCTTTCTAGAGAGAGAGAGGGAGGGGGGAAGTTTTTGCAGGTCATTTGACCATTTTTTTTGCTGATGTTCTGTCAGGATGAATCAGATGTGTGACATAGCCTGCGTTCAACTCGTATACAACCGCTTGTTCTGTGTGGGTCTTAGAGCAGTGTCTACTTATGATGGTGTACAGTAAACCTCTCGGTCATCAGAGGACTTCCATCTCATGTGTGACGAAACGTGACACATTCCTCTAAACAAACGAAGATTTATGCGATGTACTCCATCTCCCTGTCGCACCTTAAGTGTAAAATCGATATTTCACTATCATAACTAGGTTAGCGATAGTGTTTGTGAGACACTGCAATCTTCTGTGTATACATTTGCTTGGCAGATGTGCTGTTTACTTTCTTTGTAAGAGGTATTCTCCGTAACCAACGATCATTTTATATAGGACTGATGTGCGCATAGTATAATTTCTGAATTGTGATCGGATGTGGTCAGTGGACGCTATATATCTCTGGAAAGCTATGTTGTGCATGTATCACACAGAGCCGCTGTTTTAAGGAAGTAGTTTTCTCGTTTTATGGTTCGATACCATAGTGAATGGTAGAGAACCCTGCAAGAAGAATGTATGTCATGCGCTGGAAATATACTTCTTACACTGGAATATTAACAGCGCTGCGTTCCACACGACTGATAGGTCGGGAACTCAAGCGATTTAACATTATAGCCTGTTTTAAGTTTGGATCCTTTGGAGTGCGTGTGTTTATGACCTCTCTTACCAGTACCTTCCCGGGTACAGATTCTAGACTCTAGAACGATACTTTAAGAGTTGATAAAGTAGTTGCTTTACGTAAAATGCTTCGAACTGCATCCGTCTGGAGCTCCATCGTGCATAAAAATCACCCTTTTCTGGTTCTTCTTAAACCTGTGCTATTTCGGCCGCGGTGGTCTCGCGGTTCTAGACGCGCAGTCCGGAACCGTGGGACTGCTACGGTCGCAGGTTCGAATCCTGCCTCGGGCATGGATGTGTGTGATGTCCTTAGGTTAGTTAGGTTTACGTAGTTCTAAGTTCTAGGGGACTGATAACCACAGCAGTTGAGTCCCATAGTGCTCAGAGCCATTTGAACCATTTGAACCTGTGCTATTTCATCACAACACTTTCAAATTTGTTACTGTACACCGATAAGGGGTGCTAACCCCTTGAGATGAGTGTATCTGGAGAAATCTTGTGTACTTGGATGGGCGAGGCCTTGGCTAGATCCATTCATTCACGAGACGTGGAATGTAGCGGTCACTTCTGGTAGACTGCAGATTAAATTGGTAACGATGCTGCAGGGCGAGTTGGTCAATGACAATGTGAGGGCTCTTTCAGTCTCTAATCTTACCCCAAGACTGTAAGAATTCTCTGTGACACCCATCAGCATAGAGATAGATCGTAAATTAAGCACTATGCTTGAGATTCTGATATACTTAGATGATGTATTTGTTCAACAATTAACAATGAATGGACGTACTGCACAGTCATCTATATCTACATACATACTCCGCAATCCACCATACGGTGCGTGGCGGAGGGTACCTCGTATCAGAACTAGCATCTTCTCTCCCTGTTCCACTCCCAAACAGAACGAGGGAAAAATTACTGCCTATATGCCTCTGTACGAGCCCTAATCTCTCTTACCTTTGTGGTCTTTCCGCGAAGTTGGCGGCAGTAAAACTGTACTGCAGTCAGCCTCAAATGCTGGTTCTCTAAATTTCCTCAGTAGCGATTCACGAAATGAATGCCTCCTTTCCTCTAGAGACTCTCACCCTAGTTCCTGAAGCATTTCCGTAACACCGCGTGTTGATCAAACCTGCCAGTAACAAATCTAGCAGCCCGCCTCTGAATTGCTTCTATGTCCTCCCTCAATCAGACCTGATAGGGATCCCAAACGCTCGAGCAGTACTCAAGAATAGGTCGTATTAGTGTTTTATATGCGGTCTTCTTTACAGATGAACCACATCTTCCCAAAATTCTACCAATGATCCGAAGACGACTATCCGCCTTCCCCACAACTGCCATTACATGCTTGTCCCACTTCATATCGCTCTGCAACGTTACGCTCAAATATTTAATAGATGTGACTGTGTCAAGCACTACACTGTGGAGTATTAAAACAGTACAGGATTCTTTTCATATTCATCTGCATTAATTTTCATTTATCTACATTTAGAGTTAGCTGCCATTCTTTACACCAATCACAAATCCTGTCCAAGTCATCTTGTATCCTCCTACAGTCACTCAAGGACGACACCTTCCCGTACACCACAGCATCATCAGCAAACAGCCAAACATTGCTATCCACCCTATCCAAAAGATCATTTATGTAGATAGAAAACAACAGCGGACCTACCACACTTCCCTGGGGCACTCCAGATGATACCCTCACCTCCGATGAACACTCACCATCGAGGACAACGTTCTGGGTTCTATTACTTAAGAAGTCTTCGAGCGACTCACATATTTGGGAACCAATCCCATATGTTTATACCTTAGTTAGGAGTCTGCAGTGGGGCACCGAGTCAAACGCTTTCCGGAAGTCAAGGAATATGGCATCCGTCTGATAGCCTTCATCCATGGATCGCAAGACATCATGTGAAGAAAGGGCGAGTTGCGTTTCGCAGGAGCGATGCTTTCTAAAGCTGTGCTGATGTATGGACAGCAACTTCTCTGTCTCAAGGAAATTCGTTATATTCGAACTGAGAATATGTTCGTGAATCCTGCAACGAACCGATGTTAAGGATATTGGTCTGTAATATTGAGGATCCATCCTTCTACCCTTCTTATATGCAGGCGTCACCTGCGCTTTTTTCCAGTCGCTCGGGACTTTACGTTGGGCAAGAGATTCGCGGGAAATGCAAGCTAAGTAAGGAGCCAGTGCAGTAGAGTACTCTCTGTAAAACCGAATTGGAATCCCATCAGGACCTGGCGATTTATTTATTTTCAACCCATTCAGCTGCTTCACAACCTCAGGGATGTCTATCACTACATACGGGAATCTGTATGAGACTCAAACGGCGGTATGTTTGTACGATCCTCCTGCGTGAAAGATTTCTCAAATGCTAAATTTAAAATTTCAGCTTTCGTTTTGCTGTCTTCCGTTGCCACGCCAGACTGATCAGCGAGTGACTGGATGGAAGCCTTCGACCCGCTTACCGATTTTACGTAAGACCAGAATTTCCTTGGGTTTTCAGCAAGATTTGCTAAGGTATGACGGTGGTAGTGGTTGAATGCTTCGCGCATCGCTCTTTTTATAGAAGCACGAATCTCTACTAACTTTTGTCTGTCCTCATTCTCCCGGTCTTTCTTGCACCGCGAGTGCAACTGCCTTTGTTTCCTGAGCATTCTCCGTATTGCGCTGTTAAACCACGATGGGTCTTTTCCGTCCGTAACCCACTTTTTCGGCACATACGTGTCCAATGCGTGATTTACAATGTGTTTAAAATTTGCCCATAATTCTTCCACGTCCATCGTACTGGAAGTAAATGAAGTCGATTCATTTGCTAAGTGGGATGCTAACAACTGCTTATCTGCTCTTTCTAGTAAGAATACTCTTCTAGCCTTCTTGACCCACTTTTTAACTTTCGTAACCATAGTCGTAATGACAACATCATGATCACTAATCCCTGTCTCAACACTGACACCGTCGATGAGGTCTGGGCTGCTGTATAATATTTCCATTACGCGTTGGCTGTCGATTTAGCTACTCAAGACAGTTTTCGGATAATGTGTTCAAATGTAATTCACACGACGGCTTGTCTGTACCACCTGTAGTGAATCCATAGACATCCCAGTCTATACTAGGTAGGATGAAGTCGCCTCCGACTAATATAGCATGATCTGGGTACTTCTGCGGTACAGAATGTAGACTCCCTTTGAATGATTCTAGAACTGTCACGGTGGAACCTGGTGGGCGGTAATAACACCCCACAATTAACTTTATTTCCCGTAGCCCTGTTAAACGTGTCCAGATAACTTCACAATCACACTCTACTTCGATCTCAGTAGACACAATATTTTTGTCAACTGCAATGAAGACAGCACCTCCTATGGTGTCTAATCTGTCTTTCCGATACACGTTCCAACCCTCACTAAATATTTCAGAACTTCCTATCTCAGGGTTCAGCCAGGTCTCAGTCCCGAGAATAATTTGCGCGCCACACGCTTCCTGGAGGGCAGTAAATTCAGGAACTTTCTTCCGAACACTGAAAATTTACTGCTAATATCTTGATAGGTGAAGTGTCTTTACACTGGGTCCTGATTTCCCTGCCTGCGCGTCGACTGGTGAGTGTTCATCAGAACACCTCGCACTACTGCCTAGCCTAAAAAAACCCCCATGTGCACGCCACAAGTACTCTTCTACCCGAGTAGCCGCTTCCTTTGTGTAGTGCACCCCTGACCTATCTAGGGGCGTCCTACAATTCCCCACCCAATAGCGTAAGTCTAGAAATCTGCAGCCAAGACCGTTACAGAGTCGACGAAGCCTCTGGTTGAGACCCTCCACTAGGCTCCAAACCAAAAGACCCCGATCCGCTCTGGGAACGATGCGCTAATTAGAGAGCTCTGCTTGCACCCCGCGTGCGAGACCAGCGGTCTTCACCAAATCCGCCAGCCGCCTGAACGAACTGAGGATCGCCTCAGAACCCAAGCGACAGGCATCATTGGTGCCGACGTGACCAACTACGTTGGATTTCTTTCCAGCCCTGTACGCTATTTCCCTAAGGGGCTCCATCACCCGCCTAACGTCGGAGCTCCCAATAACCAGCAAGCCTTTGCCCCCGTGTGCCTGCTCGGGCCCTGCTGAAGGAGCGGCCACCTGCCCACTGACAGGATGAACGGGCGAGGCCAGCCGGCTAGCCTCCACATTGGCCCTCCACCTCGAGTGATCCGAACGCGCTGCAGTCCGCCACTCACCCTGAGGAGAGGGCGGCCCCACGCGCCGGGTACACTAGAAGGTGCCTCGCGGCCGCAGTAAGCGACACCTGGGGTGTCTCAAGCGACGCGCCACACCCTCCGTCGTCGCTGCACCTCGAGCCAGCAGCCTGAAGGCGGCTGACCGTGCCCAACAGCACGCTCAGCTGCTCGCGAACCGCGGCAGTTCCTCCTGCGCCCGCACACAGCACGCACACACCCTATCCATCCTACTGCTAATATCTAACGACTCTGCGAATTTATACTATACGGCTATCAATAAGCAATATTACTCCTCTCAAATACGAGAATACGCAAGGATTTTATGTAATTAAATATGCAAGCGCACAAACACTCGGAAAAAATTAAGAATCAAACTGCAAAACAAATATGAAAGCTAAATATGCGACTCGCTATCTACATTCGCAAAAATACTCGAGAAGTAGAGAGGGGGGCAGTAAAGCTATGATGTTGAAATTGGGGAAACATGTTGTCGCAGCATTGCCCAGTGTTGTAATTACTGTAAAATTGCACTATCAAATGTGATGCTTATTATTAGAGTACATTGATGGTGTCTTTTCCACCCCATCCATCCACTGGTACACTGTTGGTTCCCACATAATGACTGACTGACATCGCTTGTTTGAGTTGGAGAAAGTGATGTGTCGGCAGCGGGGCCAACACCTTGTAGATCGAAGTGGCTGAAAGTGCACGCTAAACTAACGCAGACGGGCGTGAAGTACTGGAACATGAGACTTATTAATGAATAAGAAGAAAAGTACGTAGCTGGAATAATATACTTAACTTTATTCTCTTGTTGGAATACATCTCTTGAATAGTAGTAAGCTATAAGCACTGATACAAATGGCGCCTTGCTAGGTAGTAGCTATGGAATAAGCTGAAGGCTATTCTATCAGTCTCTCGGCAAATGAGAGGAAGACTTGGTAGGTCTGGTCGCAAGCTATGTCGTCCGTACAACTGGGGCGAGGTCTAGTCCGTGTCTTGTGACCTGCCATGTGGTGGCGCTAGGATTGCGATTACACAGTGGCGACACGCGGGTCCGACATGTACTACAGGACCGCGGCCGATTTAAGTTACCACCTAGCAAGTGTGGTGTCTAGCGGTGACACCACATTCCTCCCCCGCAAATCGGCGAACGGTCGTGAGATAAGGCTTCCGCCCGCCGTGGGGAGGACCCCATGTTGACGTATGCGATGAGGTGGGGAGCCTAACAACAGGCGAGGCCGTGCCACCCGCACCCGGCCATTCGGTCCGAGGGGAGCTAGGAAACGCCTGCAAACCTAGTCCAGGGTGCACGTCAACCTGAGGTGTATGCGCACGGAATGAGACAGAAGGGTCGACCTCCATGTGGTCGGAGCACCCGACGGGCGAAGACGACATCTGGTCCGGAGCGGGCAAGAGGTCCATGGCGGAGGACGGCTGGTCACGGGAAGCGAGCGGCGGCGCGTGACCCAGGGAGGCGCCAGGCGGTTGCAGCGACGCGTCCACTGCGGGCGGCGCCGGCGGCGGCTGCGGCGGCGGCGCGACGCCATGGGGCAAAATGGAAGGCAGCGTCGGCAACACCTGGGGATGAGGCGAGCCAGTAGATGGGTCCCCAGGGCGCTGACCTGACGGCTCCGTCGCTGAAAGCAGACGGGGAGCGGCAGAACCCAGGCGACGACAGAGGCGCAGCTGATTGAGATGCCGACGCACCTCACCAGAGGCCCCCAAAACCAAATACATCGCGCGGCCGAGGCAGCGAAGAATGCGCCCTGCGAGCCAACGCCGTGAACCGCGATAATTGCGATAATAGACAACGTCGCCAAGAGCAAAAGCAGGAGCCTGCCGCTGCACAGGAACCTGATGCGGCGGATGTAGCAAAGACATCAGGGTGCGATGAGATCGACCATGGAGCAATTCAGCCGGCGAGCGACCATCGCGGGGCTGAGAGCGATACGAAGACAAAAAGAGCAACAAAGCGTCCTCCCGAGAATGCGACTCTTTCAATTTCAACATCTGGGACTTGAAAGTCCGGACCAATCGTTCAGCGGCACCGTTTGACTGAGGCGAAAACGGCGCGGACGTCAGATGTTGAATACCATTGGCCTTGCAGAATGACTGAAATTCTGCGGACATGAATTGTGGGCCATTGTCGGAAACAAGAGTCTGCGGAAGACCTTCAATGCAAAAGATAGCAGACAAGGCTTGGATTGTGGCAGAAGACGTCGTGGAAGACATCCGGACAACAAAAGGAAAATTACTGAAAGCATCGACCACAACCAACCATCGAGCATTCCAGAATGGACCAGCAAAATCGATGTGCAAGCGTTGCCAAGGGGAAGTGGCGTTCGGCCATGCAAAGAATTTACGCGGCGGTGCGGATTGGTGTTCGGCACACGCCACGCAAGAGGAGCACATATTCGTAATCGCAGCATCGATTCCGAACCAAGTACAGTGCTGACGAGCAAGTTGTTTCGTACGCACTATACCCCAATGTCCTTGGTGCAGAAGCTTTAAGACAGAGGACTGCAACGAACGTGGGACCACGACTCGGGATTGATCATTATCAGAACGCAACAACAAAACACCACGACGTACAAAAAGTCTCTCCTTGTGAGCAAAAAAACCGGCGAACCAAAGGATCCTCGATCCGTGACTTTGACAAGGGCCATTGCGTAGCAACAAAACGCAAAACTGTAGCAAGGACAGGGTCAGCAGCTGTGGCTGTAGCTACACGACGAAAATCAATCGGAAACGATGCGACCACGTCATCGGCTTCCGAATCAATGAACATGCAAGCAAGTTCGGAAGAATCGAATGCTTTATCCTCAGCAACAGGCAAACGGGACAACGCATCAGCGTTTCCGTGCTTAGCAGTGGACCGATACAAAATATCGTAGCGGTACTGCGAGAGAAAAAGTGACCAGCGAATGAATTTCTGCGCTGTACGTGGAGGTACAGGCTTGTGCGGATGAAAAAGCGATGTCAACGGTTTGTGGTCTGTGATGATGGTAAAGTGACGACCATACAAGAAGTCATGGAACTTGGTAACACCAAACACGAGAGCTAAAGCTTCTTTCTCTATTTGCGAATAATTTCTTTGCGCAGATGAGAGCAATTTGGACGCAAAGGCAATAGGGCGATCATGCGAGCCATCTTTGTGCGCAAGCACAGCACCGATCCCGAAATCCGATGCATCTACCATCAACAAAAGGGGTTTTCGGGGATCGAATGGCGTAAGGCAAGTATTTGAAAGTAACGCCGATTTCAACTGGCGAAAGGCGCGTTCGCATTCCGTCGTCCAGACGAACGGAACACCTTTACGGCGTAAGCGATGAAGCGGAGCTGAAATGGAAGAAGCATTGCGCAAAAATTTATGATAATAAGTAATTTTACCCAGCACACTCTGTAGCTGTTTCAAATTCTGCGGAGCAGGTAAATCCTGTATGGCACGGAGGTGCTCTGGACTCGGATGTATACCTTGGGCATTTATGACATGCCCCAGGTAGGGTAAGTCCCGAGCAAAGAACACACATTTGTCCTTTCTCAAGCGAAGACCATTCTGACGCAAGACCTGAAATAATGTTCGGAGATTTTGCAAATGTTCTGCTTCTGTCTGTCCTGAGATCACAATATCGTCCAGATAGTTCGCAGCAGTAGGGACCGACGCACAAATAGTTTGTAAATATTGCTGAAACAATGCAGGGGCGGATGCACACCCGAATGGCAGTCTTTTGAAGCGATACAAGCCAAGATGCGTGTTTACCACCAAGACGCGCTGGGATTCTTCATCCACAGGTATTTGCAAGTACGCATCTGCTAGGTCCAATTTTGAAAAATAGTTTCCCGGGCACAGTTTGTCAAAAAGATCTTCCGGGCGGGGCAAAGGAAAAGTAGCAGTCACAAGTTGTGGATTCACAGTTGCCTTGAAGTCCACACAAAGTCTCAGTTTTCCGGAAGGTTTTGGCAAAATTACTAAGGGTGAGGCCCAGAGAGAAGCCTGCACACGTTCAATTACACCTTGAGATTCTAACTCGGCCAATGTTCTTGCGACCTCATCACGCAATGCGTGGGGAACATTGCGCGCTCTGAAAAATTTCGGTTGCGCGTTGTCTTTCAATTCCAAATGTGCAGCATAGTTCTTAGCGCAACCAAGGCCCGGTACAAAAATGTCTGCAAATTCTTCACAAAGACTAGAAACACTGGCGGAAGGCACAGTCTGATTCACTGATAGGACCTGATTTACTATAGACAAATTAAACAATTGAAACAAATCTAAGCCAAACAAGTTCACTGCACTAGAAGAACGAAGAACGTAAAATGATACAAGTTTTGTTTGTCCCTTGTATGTTGCAATAAGGCTGCACTGTCCTAACACAGGGATCGGCTGTCCTGAGTAACTAGTTAACTTAACATTTGCGGCACGCAATGGCGGTTTGCCCAGTTGTTTGTACGTGTCGTGATTGAGCAACGAAACTGCAGCTCCGGTATCGAGCTGGAATGGTATCACTTTGCCTGCAAAGTCTAGGTCCACAAAAAGTTTATTGTCCTGTTGACGACAAGAGCGACTGTCACGTGCAAATTGAACTGATACAGGTACAGAAGCACTTGCGACTTTACGGGATTTCTTGCGACGTCGACACACACTTTGGGTGGGACGAACACAGTCACTGTTAGCTAAAGTGTCACTGGACGGGTGGGAATGAACTACATGAATGTCCATGGGTGAAGGTCCACGAGCCTGATTGTCCTGGGTTCGATTCCGGCGCGAAGCAAAAGGCCTGGAATTATTGCGATTGTCTGATCTAAGCTTTTTCTGGCAAACACTTTGTACATGTCCTTTCTTTTGACAGTAAAAGCAAATAGCTTGGCGTGACGGGCAATTTTCACGCGAATGTCTAGTTGCACACCGCGGACATGATTTCACTGCAGTTGCTTGCTTACGCGGCGCACGTGTTTGCGAGCGCGGCTGCGACGGGCGCGAGGGCCGCTTAGCGTCCCGTGCAGCGGGCCCGGCGGGCTGATTAATGTGACACACTGCTGGCGAAGTTTCAAATGAGTCCTGAGCAAAGTCAAGTGTGTCTTGCCTATCCAATATGTCTATCACTTGTTGAAGGGAGGGATTTACGAGTTTCAAAATCTGTTCCCGTATGCGAACATCAGAAACGTTCTGTGCTATTGCATCACGCACCATAGTATCTGAATAAGGGAGGCCACAGTCACATTCAAAGGCACACTCCCTAGTAAGTCCTTGCAAAGTTGCAACCCACTCCCGATTAGTCTGACCGGCCGTACGTTTTGTACGAAAGAACGTATACCGTTTTGCAACTACATTGACTGTTTCTTTGAAATAGGCATCTAAAGCAGACAAAATTTCTTCGTAGGACAGAGTTGCTACGTCGCGTCGGGGAAACAATTTCACTATCACACGGTAGGTAGACACACCGACACAAGAAAGCAAAAACGGCTGCCGCTCTTTACCTTGAATTCTGTATGCTGCGAGATGAAACTGGAACTGGCTGGCCCACTCAGTCCAGGTTTCGCACTCGGCCTCAAAGGGCCTAAATGGCGGTGCGACAGCGTTGTGTGGCTGCGGTAGCGATGAAGCGGCGGCTGCCGCATCGGTTTGCAGCGCACGTTGACCCTGGACGAGCTGTCCAAGGGCTTCCAATAACGCCTGCGTCTGCTGATTCTGCAAGCGAAAAAATTCGGACAGTACATCTGGAGATTGTGGCGAAGCCATGACACAAGCAAATCAGAGCACAAAAAGGGAAAAAGAACAAATCAGTCCAAAGCAGAAAAAACACTTTCTCTCGTCGCCATGTGATGTGTCGGCAGCTGGGCCAACACCTTGTAGAATGAAGTGGCTGAAAGTGCACGCTAAACTAACGCAGACGGGCGTGAAGTACTGGAACATGAGACTTATTAATGAATAAGAAGAAAAGTACGTAGCTGGAATAATATACTTAACTTTATTCTCTTGTTGGAATACATCTCTTGAATAGTAGTAAGCTATAAGCACTGATACAAATGGCGCCTTGCTAGGTAGTAGCTATGGAATAAGCTGAAGGCTATTCTATCAGTCTCTCGGCAAATGAGAGGAAGACTTGGTAGGTCTGGTCGCAAGCTATGTCGTCCGTACAACTGGGGCGAGGTCTAGTCCGTGTCTTGTGACCTGCCATGTGGTGGCGCTAGGATTGCGATTACACAGTGGCGACACGCGGGTCCGACATGTACTACAGGACCGCGGCCGATTTAAGTTACCACCTAGCAAGTGTGGTGTCTAGCGGTGACACCACAGAAAGTGTTTCTGTGGAGGGACAACACTTTCTGCGGATGGAAAGCACCGAAACAGCGATCACGTACATAACTGCAATGTGGGGAATCAGTCGATATGGAACGCAGAGCCATCAGCTACTCCGTCACTGTGAGAGATGAGTTTAAATGTAGAGCTCGTCAATCACTTTTGGACGTCAGTTTGGAAATTCTCCACAACGCCGCCAAACTTTTCCAGTTTCCTTATGTTGTAACTGTCTTTTATTTCAAATCATCCAGTGTGTGTGGTGTGTTATGGTGGCTGGAGTAAGAAGATGATTTACACTATGTGACGTCTAATTTTCTGGGAGAGGCAATGCATCAGAACGTTTAAATGTCAGTTTAGAACCTGACACAGACCTCGAAGTAGTGGTGGAAAAATAAAATGTATGGCAGTGTACAAAGAGTGTTACAGCAGAAAAAACACAATGTTCAAACAACGACTCAGGGTCACAGGATGCGTCTCTTGCGACTTACAGTATGGTCTGTGGGACACGGTCATCGTCTTACAGTTTAGCTGATGAAACTTTAAACCGGTCTGTGCAGTGGATCAATACATGTGTATTTAATAGGAGGCCGGCACACATGCGGTATTTGTTTTTGAAATATGGGGGGAAAGAGATGCGGTAAAAATCTTATCGAGTTCTCTATCGGATGAAGTAAGTGGAGCTTTTATAGTTTGTAATTTTTCTCTGGTCGATGGAATAGAATAACAATGATAGAATTTTGGGGTGATAGGCGTGAATGGACCCTGATGGACGTGGATCTACATTACCTCTGTGTGGAGTGGAGAAGCACTACAATGCAGTAGCAAAATCCACGTCCTTCCCCCCAGTTCCCATACTGTCTTTTACCACCACGTGTTGCGGGAGCAAGCCTCGTTTCCAACGAATGGTCAGAACACAGTTCTGTCCCAGTAGCTCAGTTTCGTCTGTTTCTACACAGGGTGCAGAAGGTGGTAGATATAGTTTCCTCTAACCGCTACGCAGTTCTGACGTATATTGGAATGATCATGTGGGCAAAGCTGCAGGGATGGTAGCGCAGAGTCTGAGGGGGCAGTTGCAGGATGCATAGAGGCTATCTAAAACGAGGAATTTTACTGTAGCAGATAGTTTCGAGAAAGGGGACTCGTTTCGAGATATGAGAGTGCCAGAAATATGATTCACTAGTGGCTGTAATCATTAAAAGACTTACAGAATGAGATTTTCACTCTACAGCGGAGTGTGCACTGATATGAAACTTCCTGGCAGATTAAAACTGTGTGCCAGACCGAGACTCGAACTCGGGACCTTTGTCTTTCACAGGCAAGTGCTCTACCATCTGAGCTACTCAAGCATGACTCACGCCCCCTCCTCACAGGTTTACTTCTGCCAGTACCTGGTCTCCTACCTTCCAAACCTTACAGAAGCTCTCCTGCGAACCTTGCAGAACTTCTGCAAGGTTCACAGGAGAGCTTCTGACACTCGCAAGAAAAACTTAAGAGACACGTCCACCCATCGTTGATTTTCGGTCAGTATTATTTCGTATCGGCAGCAATGTGTTATTGACGAAGTATTGTACTTAGTAGTAGGGAGTGCGTGATAGGTTCGCCTTGAGCATCAGGCTTATAATGTACGTGATTGTGTTGCGACATGTGCAAAGGAACTGACTATGTCCATTCTTATGGAAGGTATGGATTTGACGTGGAGTACTGTGGTAGCAAAGGGGAGAATATGTCAAGTCCTAAGAATGGTAGCGATATTTCTATTTCCAGAGACGCAGCTGTCAACTGGGTGTATTTCCGGTGCTCTGCTCATTGTCAGATGTCATTCAGCTGAGACCGCATGTGCGCAGCTCGTGGTCGTGCGGTAGCGTTCTCTCTTCCCGCGCTCGGGTTCCCGGGTTCGATTCCCGGCGGGGCAGGGATTTTCTCTGCCTCGTGATGACTGGGTGTTATGTGCTGGCCTTAGGTTAGTTAGGTTTAAGTAGTTCTAAGTACTAGGGGACTGATGACCGTAGACGTTAAGTCCCATAGTGCTCAGAGCCATTTTTTGAGTCGGCAATCGTACCATTTGGTTGTAAGTATAGGGATAAAATATATATCAGGACGATTCTGTCTATGAGTCCTTGGCATGCAGCGATGGTGACCTTTGGCAGGAATGATTCACGTTTCCCATTAACTGTAGGAGCCGTCCGAATGCAGAGGCCTGTTGGAGTGTAGGAATGTAGTTAACTCAACAATATTGTTGTAGACGGCTGAATAGCTAACTTATACTTAGTATCTGTTGGGTAGCATTCGTGATCTCGTGTAAACGTGACAAGATTCAGTATGGACGTGTGTATGCGCTGGACCGTTATTCCCTTCCACGTATATTGTCCAGTTGAGTGCTTCTGCACATTTCGTGCCTTAATTTAGTTGAGGGAACATCGATTGTGGTGTGCACATGTAGAGGTGAAAGACACATTTGCTGGTTCTCTAGATGAGAGTAAGCCCTTATTTGACTTTGTAAATTATAGGGGTGATTTGGAATCTGACACATCAACAGTATCGGTATTCATGAGTGGAAATATCAGTTTCCTCTATCTTTTTTTTTTCCAATTCTCACGTAAAGGTCTTCACAAACGGTATAAGTTTCTAGTTACTAAGTGGTTTACAGCACGCTCCACCTGCATAAAGTTTCGGGTTCGTAGAGAAATAATTTCGAGTGTGTATCTTCGGAATTATGTTGGCGCGAGCGATCGGTAGGATTCTGCTGTGTGCTTCATATAGAGAAGTACCGCGAAAATGGCGTAATATTATGGCAAAGCACGTGAAAATACATGTATTCCAGAGTCTGGAGATGGATGTAGAAAAGCAAGCAAGCAAGCAGGTGCGGACCAGAAACAGTAACGCGTTCTGAGAGTGACTTGGGTCCGCTGAGGGCGCGCTGATCACGCATCGAGAGTGGGTGGCCGCCAAACCTCGCAGGGAAACGTCTGGTGCTGCGAGCAGTGTAGACGCTGCTGTCTGTCTTCGTAGTTTATGCACAAATGATGTAAATGGGACGATTCTGTATGGAGCAGGATGCGATTTGTGTGTTTACTACATCGACACTTCCAGAAGCGCTGATTCGATGACTTTCCTAGGACTGAGTAGAATCGAGACATATAGCCTGCGTGAGTGCAGTCGCTGTACAGATATAGGGGATAACTGCACTACGTGTGTAAAATGTGTATTGCTAGAATCGCTAGCTTGCTAGAATTGCTGTAAATGTTCCGTTATTTGACACAGTGCCATTAAAACTGGGAAATGAAAGCATTAAATATCAGTCGCAGAATTAACAATCTTATGGCCCATGTTCACTGATTTTCTTTTCCACTAGTTATTACATTGTACAGAGTTTGTTTTATTAAAGTCCCTCAGTTCATTAATTCGTCACAAATACAAGAATGTTCGTGGCAAATTCACATGGGGATGCTGTATAGCTACGTGGAATGGCCATACGTACATCTGAATATATCCTATAAAGGGCATTCCATTACAGTGCCTGTTTTTTATAACACACACACACACACACACATAAATAATATTTCATGATCCTTAGTCACTAACAATTCATGGTACGATCATTGTTCACAGATTTTTACACGTAACATCTATGTAGTTCGCTGGTTAATGTTCATCTTATAAAAAATTGCGTGTAATTTCATCATATCTACCTTCTTACACGTTCCAATTTTGAAACTTATGAACTAGTATTTGCTGCTACTTTTGATTGTGTATACTATTGCAGCGCATTGTTAAGTTTACTTGACAGTACACAGTTTTGCAGCTGTTCCTATAAACGACACTTGTTTGGACTGGAGATTTATTAGAGTGAGTCGTTAGAAAGTTTGTGGTCCTCTTATTAGGGCGCAGTACACAGGAAAAACGGCACGAAAAAACAGGAAAGAGCCTATCTCCACTCCCAGTTTGCTCAGATTTTACTTTTGTGTAGCATTTGTAAAACATTACATTCAATGAGAGCTATTATGGTAACATTTTATTTATATATACAGGTCAGACATGACTGCATAATTACTTTTGGCTACAAGCATTAATTCTTTTCTCCGAAGAGTTTGTCTTTCCAACTATTCAATGGAAATGTTTTCAATTTTTCGGAGATCTTTCCCTTCGTGTGAAGTTTCCAACGATGTAGGCGAAGTTTTGCTACCTCGACGTTGTAGTCTCGGTGTAGGTGTTGAGAAACGCCCGGCACGAGCAAAGGGTCAAACTCGAACCTCTGGGCGACGATTGTGTAGCAGATGCGGCCAACTTGTCGCTGCCTCGACTGCTTTCGACTGTGCAGCTCCGCCATGCGTGTCCATGAAAAATGTTTAAAGTACATCACTACACACTAATTAACTTATAAGTTATTATTGTTTGTTCAGGATCAGTTCTGAAGATTATTTGGCTTGGCGATGTATTCTCACACATCTTCCAAATTTACTGAACATGCCTCGGTTTGCGCTACGCAAAATTTTTTATACGTTGGTAAATTCATAGAGCGCAGACACTGCGTTCTGCAAACGTCCACTGCTGCTCCGCGTCGCCGTAATCTCTGATTTGATCTGTTGATGGGCTTCGTCCTCTGTCATACTTCACATGTTCGTTTTATGCTTTGTACTTGTCTTTTGAGGTCATTGGCACAACAGTACCTTTTTATGATTGTCACACACTTATCAATTCGTATATGCCCCCAAGTCATGTGTATGCACTAGATGAAATATTTCATGCACGACTGTGATGTACGCGTGCACCTCACATCTGTGTTTACATCCCTCCTATGGAAAAGGACTGAATTTTCTATTTTACATCGCTCGCTTAGGTCTCACACAGGATCCTAGGACAAGAATGTTCTTACCTAATTCCAAGTCTGATCTGAGTTCTGCAATTCGGCCATGTCTTTACACATCTGGAACGACTTTTACCTATGTGTTTGACCCCTAAGTACCTAGAAGCCCGTTAAATCAGATCAGTAAGGTCATCCATTCCGCACCGTAGGTGTGATAAAGGATTTGCTACTAACTTGTCACATGCTTTGATACTTGTTATTATTTGTTCTTACTGTTGTGAGGATAGAGCCTACTGGGACGACGTGTCATGTACAATTTTGCATGTAAGCAAAAAGCTCAGAGTTTGATGATCACTGTATACTATTATTGGTTTACTGTGGATGTTGTTGTTGTTGTGGTCTTCAGTCCTGAGACTGGTTTGGTGCAGCTCTCCATGCTACTCTACCCTGCGCAAGCTTCTTCCAGTACCTACTGCAACCTACATCCCTCTGAATCTGCTTAGTGTATTCATCTCTTGGTCTCCCTCTACGATTTTTACCCTCCACGCTGCCCTCCAATGCTAAATTTGTGATCCCTTGATGCCTCAGAATATGTCCTACCAACCGATTGCTTCTTCTAGTCAAGTTGTGCCACAAACATATCTTCTCCCCAATCCTATTCAATACCTCCTCATTAGTTACGTGATCTACCTTATCTTCAGCATTCTTCTGTAGCACCACATTTCGAAAGCTTCTATTCTCTTCTTGTCCAAACTGGTTATCGTCCATGTTTCACTTCCATACATGGCTACACTCCATACAAATACTTTCAGAAACGACTTCCTGACACTTAAATCTATACTCGATGTTAACAAATTTCTCTTCTTCAGAAACGATTTCCTTGCCATTGCCAGTCTACATTTTATATCCTCTCTACTTCGACCATCATCAGTTATTTTACTCCCTAAATAGCAAAACTCCTTTACTACTTTAAGTGTCTCATTTCCTAATCTAATCCCTTCAGCATCACCCGATTTAATTTGACTACATTCCATTATCCTCGTTTTGCTTTTGTTGATGTTCATCTTATATCCTCCTTTCAAGACACTGTCCATTCCGTTCAACTGCTCTTCCAAGTCCTTTGCTGTCTCTGACAGAATTACAATGTCATCGGCGAACCTCAAAGTTTTTACTTCTTCTCCATGAATTTTAATACCTACTCCGAATTTTTCTTTTGTTTCCTTTACTGCTTGCTCAATATACAGATTGAATAACATCGGGGAGAGACTACAACCCTGCCTCACTCCTTTCCCAACCACTGCTTCCCTTTCATGCCCCTCGACTCTTATAACTGCCATCTGGTTTCTGTACAAGTTGTAAATAGCCTTTCGCTCCCTGTATTTTACCCCTGTCAACTTCAGAATTTGAAAGAGAGTATTCCAGTTAATGTTGTCAAAAGCTTTCTCTAAGTCTACAAATGCTAGAAACTTAGGTTTGCCTTTTCTTAGTCTTTCTTCTAAGATACGTCGTAAGGTTAGTATTGCCGCACGTGTTCCAACATTTCTACGGAATCCAAACTGATCTTCCCCGAGGTCCGCTTCTACCAGTTTTTTCATTCGTCTGTAAAGAATTCGCGTTAGTATTTTGCAGCCGTGACTTATTAAACTGATAATTCGGCAATTTTCACATCTGTCAACACCTGCTTTCTTTGGGATTGGAATTATTATATTCTTCTTGAAGTCTGTGGGTATTTCGCCTGTCTCATACATCTTGCTCACCAGATGGTAGAGTTTTGTCATGACTGGCTCTCCCAAGGCCATGAGTAGTTCTAATGGAATGTTGTCTACTCCCGGGGCCTTGTTTCGACTCAGGTCTTTCAGTGCTCTGTGAAACTCTTCACGCAGTATCTTATCTCCCATTTCATCTTCATCTACATCCTCTTCCATTTCCATAATATTGTCTTCAAGTACATCGCCCTTGTATAAATCCTCTATATACTCCTTCCACCTTTCTGCCTTCCCTTCTTTGCTTAGAACTGGGTTGCCATCTGAGCTCTTGATATTCATACAAGTGGTTCTCTTCTCTCCAAAGGTCTCTTTAATTTTCCTGTAGGCAGTATCTATCTTACCCCTAGTGAGACAAGCCTCTACATCCTTACATTTGTCCTCTAGCCATCCCTGCTTAGCCATTTTGCACTTCCTGTCGATCTCATTTTTGAGACGTTTGTATTCCTTTTTGCCTGCATTTTTATATTTTCTCCTTTCATCAATTAAATTCAATATTTCTTCTGTTACCCAAGGATTTCGATTAGCACTCGTCTTTTTACCTACTTGATCCTCTGCTGCCTTCACTACTTCATCCCTCAGAGCTACCCATTCTTCTTCTACTGTATTTCTTTCCCCCATTCCTGTCAATTGTTCCCTTATGCTCTCCCTGAAACTCTCTACAACCTCTGGTTCTTTTAGTTTATCTTCTTAAATTCCCACCTTTTTGCAGTTTCTTCAGTTTCAATCTGCAGTTCATAACCAATAGATTGTGGTCAGAATCTACATCTGCCCCTGGAAATGTCTTACAATTTAAAACCTGGTTCCTAAATCTCTGTCTTACCATTATATAATCTATCTGATACCTTTTAGTATCTCCAGGATTCTTCCACATATACAACCTTCATTTATGATTCTTGAACCAAGTGTTAGCTATGATTAAGTTATGCTCTGTGCAAAATTCTACAAGGCGGCTTCCTCTTTCATTTCTGCCCCCCAATCCATATTCACCTACTATGTTTCCTTCTCTCCCTTTTCCTACTGACGAATTCCAGTCACCCATGACTATTAAATTTTCGTCTCCCTTCACTACCTGAATAATTTCTTTCATCTCGTCATACATTTCATCAATTTCTTCATCTGCAGAGCTAGTTGGCATATAAACTTGTACTATTGTAGTAGGCATGGGCTTTGTGTCTATCTTGGCCACAATAATGCGTTCACTATGCTGTTTGTAGTAGCTAACCCGCACTCCTATTTTTTTATTCATTATTAAACCTACTCCTGCATTACCCCTATTTGATTTTGCATTTATAACCCTGTAATCAGCTGACCAAAAGTCTTGTTCCTCCTGCCACCGAACTTCACTAATTCCCACTATATCTAACTTTAACCTATCCATTTCCATTTTTAAATTTTCTAACCTACCTGCCCGATTAAGGGATCTGACATTCCACGCTCCGATCCGTAGAACGCCAGTTTTCTTTCTCCTGATAACGACGTCCTCTTGCGTAGTCCCCGCCCGGAGATCCGAATGGGAGACTATTTTACCTCCGGAATATTTTACCCAAGAGGACGCCATCATCATTTAATCATACAGTAAAGCTGCATGTCCTCAGGAAAAATTACGGCTGTAGTTTCCCCTTGCTTTCAGCCTTTCGCAGTACCAGCACAGCAAGGCCGTTTTGGTTAATGTTACAAGGCCAGATCAGTCAATCATCCAGACTGTTGCCCCTGCAGCTACTGAAAAGGCTGCTGCCCCTCTTCAGGAACCACATGTTTGTCTGGCCTCTCAACAGATACCCCTCCATTGTGGTTGCACCTACGGTACGGCCATCTGTATCGCTGAGGCACGCAAGCCTCCCCACCAACGGCAAGGTCCATGGTTCATGGGGGGTACTGTGGATGGAAAAATGGAATCTTTTGGTGGTCCAAACAACCGCTAAGGCTCCAACTCCATTAATGATTAGGATTTCTCACAACTTGTGAGAACTCTGTTTGCAAAACCGATGGCTTGTATTTGTTAGCAACTGTTCATTTTTTCTACTTGGAACAGACAACATCCTAGCCCATGTGAATACGGTCTGCTGCAATACAGAACTCATTTGTCATGTTTGGGTGGTGCAGTAGGTTTGCTTCCAACAAGGCTTGTTTTATTGTTGCAAACGCTCTGTGGCTTTCTGCTGAACACATCCACGGTGCGTTTTTGCTTAGTAATCTCAGCAGCTGTTGACTGTTCAAAATTTGATTGGGCACAAAATGCCAAAAAAAAACACAACGTCAATGAAAGCCTTTAACTGCTTCTTTGTTGTTCCTCAGTCACTTGCATTTCCTTAGGAGCAGCAATTATGCTTAAGAGCAAAATAACATGTTCAAGAAATTTGATTTGGTGTCTGCCAAATCTCGATTTATCGAGGCTTGCAGTCACACCTGCTCCAGACAGTTTTGCAGTACCTTTTCTAAGATCTCTACATGCTCTTGTGATGTTGGGGTGGCAATAAGTAATTCATCTAAGTATAATGTTACTCTATTGGGCCAAGCATTGTATCAAGTACTGTTATAAATACATCTGATCTAACGTTCAGACTGAATGGTAGTACTCCAAATTGGTAGCTTCTACCACAAAATATGCGTGATGTACACTCTTAGAAGTTTCAGTTAATGGAATCTGCGTTTAAAATGAGTTTAAATCTACTGATGTTAGATATCTAATGAAAAAGAATATTTGTACATGCTCTTCCAGATTCTCCAGTTTGGTGCAAAGCAGTACAGTTATCTTATTTATGTCTCTATCGTCTAAAACCAGATGGATATTCCCACTGGCTTTAGCTACAGCAACTAAAGGACTACTATATGGTGACAAGGAAGGTTCTATTATTCCCCATTCACCTTTTTCCTTATTTTCTTGGTGACAGACTCCTTCTTGGTCCACGGTACAGAGCAAGTGGCATGACAAAAGTGTTGTGAAGTATCACCCCTGTATTGTACTTGTGTCCCTTGATGATACTGGTTTGTCGGGAAAGACCTCTAAGTATTTTTATAGAAGCTGACCAAATTCGACTTGTTGGCTACTAGTAAGGTATTATGAGTCTCGTGTTTTCGAGGTAATCAGCTCTTCCACCTGAGGTAAATTATTTTCCCCAGTGTCTGAATAGCAGAATCTCTCATCATACACCGTATTGCAGATTTGTAACACACTTGGCCCCCTACGCGTAATTTAGATACTTTGGCGGTATTTGCCATGTATTCCGTTGTCCCCATTACCAGTGACTCTTTGCTGAAGCTTATGTCAATTTTGGAGAGGTCAATATTCGCTATCAATTCCCAGAGAAACTCGCAACTCAGAATACATTCAACCGAGAGTCCTCAGAGAAAGGTGCTTTTAATAGCTTCCTCTCCTACCATTATTACAACCTGAACCTGGTATTTTATCAGTTGCGATGTGGCACCAATAGCACCTGTCGTCCAACAGTTTCTTACCCATAACGTCGATAGTTTTTGGACCTGAGAAATTTTCTTTACGTTCATTACGTTCATAGAACCTCTTGTGCCTATGATTATATTGACAGGTATGCTACATATGGTTCTTTCTACTATGGCCTGCACAACTTCTCTATCTGTCCTCAGACATCACCGCTGTTCATCCAGCAAATCTTGCTGTATGCCAAGCCCATCATTGCATTTCAGTATTGATATGTTTAGAGAGGACAAGTTACTCTCTCACCTATTTTCCTCATACGGAAAATTATCAAAGATTTTATTACAACCTGAGGCACCTTGAGCCAGACTTTAGAAAGTTAACAGCCTGAGCAGATGTTGATGGAGCCTGGTAGGGCGCTAAAAGCTTGAGGTATTTTTATGGTTCTTAGCTCGTAGAAACGGCATGTTGGGAGTTGGAAGCAATTGGCGCCGAGCCCATCCCTCAGTAAATCTTGCTGAACAGGCCCGCAGCCGTACAGGGCAGACAATGCAGCCCATTGTCGAGACAGGTCTCCAGCAGAACAATGCCAAGCTACATGCCGCGGCGCCAGCAGAAGGCTGGGCTGGGGGCAACAGGCTGAAGGTACGTGTCTACATGGTGGAGAAGTAAGCCAGGCATTATGTGCAGAGCCAATGCGTGATAAAAATTCACAAGTTTTCGTGTTTGCCGATTCTGCACATAGGCCTGTGACCCACTTCCATCGGCTGCCTCGGTTGTACAAGTAACTCCGGTGTCAGAGAAACCTTCAGAGAAAGAATCTTTATTACACCTCATAGCTAGGACTAACAAGCTCCAAGGCACAGGCGATTTAGATCAAGACCTTTAAGATTGTATCTGTTTGATTGTTCCCGTGGGAAGCGACGCGACGTCAGAGAAAATCATCTTCCCCCTCTGCGAAAAATTAAAAAAAGCAGTAATGGGCGGCTTCTTTTTTCCCAGAGACGCACGTTTCTTAGCTCTTGCCCTGGTTTGACAGGAGTTTGTGTTGTCATAGGGGAGGGACATTTAGTGCCTCTAGAGACCTGCGATTGGCTCAAGATGGCGTGAAGGCGGTGTCGTTCGTGCAATTTGCAGAAAACGGATTATTCTTTTTTTTTCTGAAGAGGTGCGAAGCTCTCCGGGGCTGGACTTTGGTCTGGGAAACACTGCCAGTCAAGGCTCTGGCATGTGTGGTTGGTACGTGGGACCTGTCCTGAGACCTCGCTTGCGAGTTGTTTAGACTGGGGAGCCTGTGGTGAAGCTCTTACTGTACTGACAGTGTGACTTGAAACGTCTCTGACTACTCGTTTGCCGAGGACACACTTATTCGTCTTTGGTTTACCAGTTTTGACGTTGGGTATCCTTGTGCGCTCTGTCGTATATGTGAGCCAAATTGGTCCTTAGTACGACCAGCAAATGGGTGTGTCACACACTGAAATCTTCTGTGATTTCAGCGCTCTGGTAGATAGTTAATTGTGATCCGTCTGCCTGATCGCTAGACCATACGATTTTTATATTTCTTTTGCGAGCCGTGGTCGATTCACAGGTGCCGCCTCCACGTCTCATCACCGCTGCACACTTCTCCCCAGGTGCAATTTACATCGCCGCATGAAGCCAACACGGTAATGTACTGCCGCACCGGCATTGTCAGGCTATACAGATCTAAATCGCCACTTGCTCTCAGTTGATCAATCAAAGTCTGCTTAGCGTCAGATCAATTTAGATTGCGTTATGCACATTTTTAGGGCGAGGGTACTAGACTCACTTCTGCCAACCACGATCCTTTTCCGTTGTTCCCTTATTTACGGTATTCAATCAATATCGTGTTTAGCATAATTTATGTCTTTCTTTGTTTTGGGAATATAAATTCTGTTGTTGTTGTTGTTGTTGTTGTTGTTGTGGTCTTCAGTCCTGAGACTGGTTTGATGCAGCTCTCCATGCTACTCTATCCTATGCAAGCTTCATCATCTCCCAGTACTTACTGCAACCTACATCCTTCTAAATCTGCTTAGTGTATTCATCTCTTGGTCTTCCTCGACGATTTTTACTCTCCACACTACCCTCCAATGATAAATATGTGATTCCTTGATGCCTCAGAACATGTCCTACCAACCGTTCCCTTCTTCTTGTCAAGTTGTGCCACAAACTCCTCTTGTCCCCAATTCTATTCAGTACCTCCTCATTAGTTATGTGATCTACCCATCTAATCTTCAGCATTCTTCTGCATGACCACATTTCGAAAACTTCTATTCTCTTCTTGTCCAAATTATTTATCGTCCATGTTTCAGTTCCATACATCGCTACACTCCATACAAATACCTTCAGAAACGACTTCCTGGCACTTAAATATATACACGATGTTAACAAATTTCTCTTCTTCAGAAACGCTTTCCTTGCCATTGCCAGTCTACATTTTATATCTTCTCTACTTCGACCATTGCTCCCCAAATAGTAAACCTCCTTTACTACTTTAAGTGTCTCATTTCCTAATCTAATTCCCTCAGCATCACCCGACTGAATTCGACTACATTCCATTATCCTCGTTTTGTTTTTGTTGATGTCCATCTTATATCCTCCTTTCAAGGCCCTTTTGGTGAGTGTTACAAGGCCAGATCAGTCAGTCATCCAGATCGTTGCCCCTGCAACTACTGAAAAGGCTGCTGCCCCTCCTCAGCTGTTAGTAGACCAAATTTTGCATACTTTCTCGATCATTCCTACAGTGCCCACAGGGTTAACTTTCAATGTCATTGCCATTAGTGTGAGTCATGTTGCTCTCACTCCACCATATGGCCAGCAGTGGAGTGCGTATTGTGTAGCCAAATCTAGTTCAGTGGAACAGAGAGACAAAGCGGTCTCTGTCCATTATGTCCACTGTACACAAGTTTTGATTAGAATTCTGCCATTGATGGGTATGCGGATTTACCCGTGTACAATAGGTCGACTTTTGTTACTTTGCATTTCAAATTACTATGTGGTGGTCCCTGATTTATGTTACAGTTTCCAGAATGTCCTCCTTGCCTAGTATTTTTCAATTTCGCATCATGTTTAGGGCTTCAGTGCTTTTTATCGTTGTGACACCTTTTTCGGTTAATTGACTGATTGCCGTGATCGTTTTGTTGTCTATTGTTTTTGTGATTGTACTTATTCTTCCTGCCACCTCTATTGCCTTTGCTATGCAGCAAGTACTTGCGTCTCTCTAGCTTCGATGGAGATGCGTGACTGTTCCCATGCTCACTACTATGCTTTATGACATCCTGTGTGAGGTCAGTAGGACGAACATAAATTGCTCAAGATCATTTTCAGGTACATTGATCAAGTTTTCTTTGATATTGTGAGGTAACCTAGCCTTCAATAAGCAGATGATGTCAGTAGAGATCGGTTCAACCCAGTAACGCGTCTTGTTTGTGTAGTTTTGGAAATTCCACAGAGAACATTGTCTTGAGTTATATGATTCTGGGCCCTAAAGTCTGTTTATGTAAATGTTGCTGAATACCAATTGACCATAATTTCACTAGAAATGGTTTTTTGAATAGTTCTTGTCTATGACAAGTCTCTGCCAAATGTGTGGCCCGTAATGATGGTTCACCTCGAGTTTTAAACTAAATAAATTGGATTTTCTTGCCCCTGACCCAAAGGTATAGTACACTCCTGGAAATGGAAAAAAGAACACATTGACACCGGTGTGTCAGACCCACCATACTTGCTCCGGACACTGCGAGAGGGCTGTACAAGCAATGATCACACGCGCGGCACAGCGGACACACCAGGAACCGCGGTGTTGGCCGTCGAATGGCGCTAGCTGCGCAGCATTTGTGCACCGCCGCCGTCAGTGTCAGCCAGTTTGCCGTGGCATACGGAGCTCCATCGCAGTCTTTAACACTGGTAGCATGCCGCGACAGCGTGGACGTGAACCGTATGTGCAGTTGACGGACTTTGAGCGAGGGCGTATAGTGGGCATGCGGGAGGCCGGGTGGACGTACCGCCGAATTGCTCACCACGTGGGGCGTGAGGTCTCCACAGTACATCGATGTTGTCGCCAGTGGTCGGCGGAAGGTGCACGTGCCCGTCGACCTGGGACCGGACCGCAGCGACGCACGGATGCACGCCAAGACCGTAGGATCCTACGCAGTGCCGTAGGGGACCGCACCGCCACTTCCCAGCAAATTAGGGACACTGTTGCTCCTGGGGTATCGGCGAGGACCATTCGCAACCGTCTCCATGAAGCTGGGCTACGGTCCCGCACACCGTTAGGCCGTCTTCCGCTCACGCCCCAACATCGTGCAGCCCGCCTCCAGTGGTGTCGCGACAGGCGTGAATGGAGGGACGAATGGAGACGTGTCGTCTTCAGCGATGAGAGTCGCTTCTGCCTTGGTGCCAATGATGGTTTTATGCGTGTTTGGCGCCGTGCAGGTGAGCGCCACAATCAGGACTGCATACGACCGAGGCACACAGGGCCAACACCCGGCATCATGGTGTGGGGAGCGATCTCCTACACTGGCCGTACACCACTGGTGATCGTCGAGGGGACACCATCATCGAACCCATCGTTCTACCATTCCTAGACCGGCAAGGGAACTTGCTGTTCCAACAGGACAATGCACGTCCGCATGTATCCCGTGCCACCCAACGTGCTCTAGAAGGTGTAAGTCAACTACCCTGGCCAGCAAGATCTCCGGATCTGTCCCCCATTGAGCATGTTTGGGACTGGATGAAGCGTCGTCTCACGCGGTCTGCACGTCCAGCACGAACGCTGGTCCAACTGAGGCGCCAGGTGGAAATGGCATGGCAAGCCGTTCCACAGGACTACATCCAGCATCTCTACGATCGTCTCCATGGGAGAATAGCAGCCTGCATTGCTGCGAAAGGTACTGTACTAGTGCCGACATTGTGCATGCTCTGTTGCCTGTGTCTATGTGCCTGTGGTTCTGTCAGTGTGATCATGTGATGTATCTGACCCCAGGAATGTGTCAATAAAGTTTCCCCTTCCTGGGACAATGAATTCACGGTGTTCTTATTTCAATTTCCAGGAGTGTATTTTTAAAACTTCGTTGGACACAACTGGGTGAATAGATTTCTCCATATTAGGTTAAAACTGTCTATATTTAATCAAGCTTTCTTCAAGTAATAAGTCAGAAACGGGAGCTGCTACCCCTGCAACTGAAGAATGTTGACTATTGACTGCATTGTGCTGCTCGAATGAACACAGTTGCACTCATTATAATACATATTTTCACATGTCAGACCACAGTTTACAATATACCTATTACTATCGACTGAACTGCAATTAGTGTCTAAACACTCTGAAGCACTTCACTGCCTGAGCGTGTTGCTTGGTTTGTTTTGTGCGCTGTGTCGTCTGACTCAGATATAGTGGAATCCATGCTGCCAACAGTAGTAAGTGGATGCGTTGAGCGCACTAGGAGTATTTTAATGCACAACCGTTTTTGACGAATTAATAAAGAAACGAAGGGTAGCAACAGCAGTTGCTGGGAACCCTTTTGAATGTTAAAACTTTGACCTCTTAGTCCACCCAATTCAGATAGACTTAAAGGTTAAATAACTCGCTGTCAGAGTTGGTTGCAGCAATTCCTATTACTACCCTTAATTTCTTTATTAATGTGTCAAAAGCAGTTTGCATTAAAAACACAGCCAGTTTGCTCAACTTATTCGCTTACTAATTGCATAAATTTTTCTGGCCATGTTGAGTACAGTACAATTAATTTAAAAAAAATAATTCGATCTCAGAGAGTAGAAAACATTTCCTATTGAACGCCTTCCATTTGATGATCACCCACGCTCTCACCAAGCTTCCAGCCTCTGACCTTTTGTGCATCAGTGCAGCATGGAGTCCATGTCCGACTTAACAGAGCACTGCTTCTTTAGGACAGGTCTCAAACCCATCCAGGAGTGGCGATGAGTCATACGGAAGCGAGGATATAGAATATTTTGTCAAATAGGGTTCTCTCCCAAAGCATAATTTATTTAAGACTTCATCAGATAATGTCACATACTTCTGTCAACATACCTGCATAGAGGTTTGATGGAGTAAAGAAGTCTCTAATCTGTATGTAGTTCATATTTGAGTGACAAAGTGATTCAAATTAAGTCATTTTTATCAGTCAAATTTGGGTACAAATAAATTATTTTCTTCAAACATTATATTTACTTGAAGAAATGAAATGTCAGCAAAATGTAAATGTCAATGACAGCACTCAAACTAGCATTAAAAAAGAATAATATGTGAATAAGATGAATCGTGTGCCGATATTAATGCAAATAGACGCTGGCAACCGCGCCAACTGTTGGTCACTACAGAGACTCATTTCTTGTGGCTATGTTCAGAGATATGTGTGAGTGAAACCTGCCTTGAGTCGCCAACTGGTTCTTTTCTTCCACTACCTCTCACACTCAGGAAAGTACAAATTCACGAAACAAAAAATAGTCAAAATGTTAATGTAACCTATATGAAAAGGGATATTCAGAAAAATTATAATGAATAAAATCAGATATAATTAGATGTGCAGCTTTTCATTTTAAAAATTCTCAGCTAAGATTCTGTGTTGCACATTGTGAGGTTCTTTTTACCATACATAATTACATAGGCAAAAGTAACTGCAGGATTTTTTTCATTAAAAGTTGCAACTTATTTCATTGTTGTCTCCTGAGTTGCTACAATATCATTTCTATGAGTCATGTTAACCACATGGATAGGATAGCAATTACGAAATGAAATTGACTTACGTCAGTACCCTCTTGCAATAGTGTAACTCATTCCAAATCGAGAGATGCCTCATATGCTTTGCGAATATTATTAGGACGGTTCATATTCCACGTCTCTTGAGGGAAGACATCGTTTGTTCCATTTTTCAGATATACAGGGTGGTCCATTGATCGTGACCAGGGCAAATATCTCACGAAAGAAGTGCCAAACCGAAAAACTGCGAAGAACGAAACTTGTCTAGCTTGAAGGGGGAAACCAGATGGCGCTATGGATGGCCCCTCTAGATGGCGCTGCCATAGGTCAAATGGATATCAACTGCGTTTTTTCTTAAATAGGAACCCCCATTTTTATTACATATTCGTGTAGTTCGTAAAGAAATATGAATGTTTTAGTTGGACCACTTTTTTCGCTTTGTGGTAGATGTCGCTGTAATAGTCACGAACATATGACTCACAATTTTAGACGAACAGTTGGTGACAGGTAGGTTTTTTAAATTAAAATACAGAACGTAGGTACGTTTGAACATTTTATTTCGGTTTTTCCAACGTGATACATGTACCTTTGTAAACATGTCATTTCTGAGAACGCATGCTGTTACAGCGCGATTACCTGTAAATACCACGTTAATGCAATAAATGCTCAAAATGATGTCCGTCAACCTCAATGCATTTGGCAATACGTGTAACGACATTCCTCTCAACAGAGAATAGTTCGCCTTCCGTAATGTTTGCACATGCATTGACAATGCGCTGACGAATGTTGTCAGACGTTGTCGGTGGATCACGATAGCAAATATCCTTCAACTTTCCCCACAGAAAGAAATCCGGGGACGTCAGATCCGGTGAACGTGCGGGCCATGGTATGGTGCTTCGATGACCAAACCGCCTGTCATGAAATATGCTATTCAATACTGCTTCAACAGCACGCGAGCTATGTGCCGGACATCCCTCATGTTGTAAGTACATCGTCATTCTGTCACACAGTAAAACATCTTGTGGTAACATCGGTAGAGCATTACGTAGGAAATCAGCATACATTGCACCATTTAGATTTCCATCGATAAAATGGGGGCCAATTATCCTTCCTCCCATAATGCCGCACCATACATTAACCCCCCAAGTTCGCTGATGTTCCACTTGTCGCAACCAACCGTGGATTTTCCATTGCCCAACAGTGCATATTATGCCGGTTTACGTTACCGCTGTTGGTGAACGACGCTTCGTTACTAAGTAGAACTCATGCAAAAATCTGTCATCGTCCTGTAATTTCTCTTGTGCCCAGTGCCAGAACTGTACACGACGTTCAAAGTCGTCACCATGCAATTCCTGGTACATAGAAATATGGTACGGATGCAATCTACGTTCATGTAGCATTCTTAGCACCGACGTTTTTGAGATTCCCGATTCTCGCGCAATTTGTCTGCTACTGACATGTGGATTAACCGCAACAGCAGCTAAAACACCTACTTGGGCATCATCATTTGTTGCAAGTCGTGGTTGACGTTTCACATGTGGCTGAACACTTCCTGTTTCCTTAAAAAACGTAACTATCCGGACACTTGGATGATGTCGTCCAGGATACCGAGCAGCACACATATCACAAGCCCATTGGGCATTTTGATCACAATAGCCATACGTCAACAAGATATCGACCTTTTCCGCAATTGGTAAATGGTCCATTTTAATACGGGTAATATATCACGAAGCAAATACCGTCCGCACTGGCGGAATATTACGTGACACCACGTACTTCTATATTTGTGACTATTACTGCGCCATCTATCACAAAGCGAAAAAAGTGGTCCAACCAAAGCATTGATATTTCTTTACGTACTACACGAATATGTAATAAAAACTGGGGGTTCCTATTTAAAAAAGCAGAGTTGATATCCGTTTGACCTATGGCAGCGCCATCTAGCGGGCCAACCATAGTGCCATCTGGTTTCTCCCTTCAAGTTAGATGAGTTTCGTTCTTTGTAGTTTTTTCGTTTGATGCGTATTTCGTGAAATATTTGGTCCAGTCACTATCAATGGACTACCCTGTATATTCTGTAGCTTCACTTGGTTGAATAATGAAGAGTCCAGCAACTGATTATTTTTACAGTTTGTTTGAAATGTAGGAAGTACGAAATATGGCATACCAAACTCTAGAGAGCTACAGAAATTCCTAATACCTGACTAAAATTTTTCTTACCAGTCAGTACAGCAATTTCTACAGTTTGCAGTTCATAATAAGGCTTCGGAATTTTAGGATCTTTCAATAGATTTTCTCATTGTCCTAACTAGTAATTTGGTTGATATTTAACGACTGGTACTAGAATTTCCATCGATTCTACACAAAATGTTCCTCCTTTTGGAAGCATGTCTTTTATTTTCACTCCAGCATCCTTTTAGCAGGCCATGTAAGAAGAGCATGATCACCACTGGAACTCCAAGTAAAAATTACAGTAAGATCACCTTCCCATAAAATTTCTTTATAGTACCCAAAGAAACCACCAAGCATATTCAGTGGATAAAGTACTTCATTTCTCTTCCTCTTTATTTTTCCATTTTTAAGTAATTGTCCATCCTTACTCATTTTATCGATAACAAATGAAGTCAAATACAGCAGAACTGGTGTTGAAATAAAAGAGTCCTCAGTTCTCGATGAAATATTATTTTCTTTCTTTATGGCTACAAAATCAAATAGCTTTACTACATAATAAACAATTGATTTTATGGCATTTCCCATCATCTGTTGGATAATCTCTACTGAAGCTCCTGTATAATTAATTTAAATATATAATTATTTATATTAATCTTTGTATCCTCATTAGGTACATTCAGTTTATTTTTAGATTTCTGATTTACAGAGAATAAGTAAAATTGATGACCATTTATTTTGTTCATTATTTATTAAAGAATAAATCAAGATTTTAAACATGGCTGCAACAGCACCTGTTGAAATTCTTCACGATAAAGGATGACAGCCAAAAACAGTTGCAGGATAAAAATTTATTAAAATTCTTGACCAAGGTTTCAGTACATATAAATATACCTTCATCAGAAGTTAGAAATCTAAAATTACATCAGATGACTTGTGGCAAGCTGATGTAGTAGAAATAGATTATGGCAACTAAAAAGGAATATAAAAATAAATAAAGAATATAAACAGTTATTAACTGTCATTGATGTTTTTGAAAATGTGCTTGGGGGAGCTCCTGTTAAAGGTAAAACAGGTAAGACTCTAGTTGAAGCTTTTGAAGATATATATATATACAGAGAGAAAACATAGAAATTTACAAACAGATAATGGCAAAGAATTTTACAATAAAAATAAAACTTATGAAAATACATAGCATTTATCACTATTTAGTGTTCTCTGAACTAAAAGTATCTGTTGTAGAAAGATTTCATAGTATAGTTAAATAAAAGATGCAGAAAATATTTAGTCTTGAAGGCAATTACAGGTAAGACGATTCAGGTTCTAAATCAATTGATGAACACAATAACACAAAACAAAAAAAATGAAACCAATATAAGTTAATGAAAAAATTACAAGCCAGCTGTTGTATCTAATGATTATGCTAAATCTGAAACAGGCGATAAAGCTAGAATTACTAAACTTAAACGAATTTCTGAAAAAGATTCCACAGCTAATTGGGCAACAGATATTTTTGAAGTGTTATTTATTCACGCACAAAATAAGGGATTTAAATGGTGAAGAAGTAAAAGCAAATTTTTATGAATATGTATTGAGAAAGTATTGAGAAAGAGAGGAGACAAGTATATGTTAAATGGTTTGTATTTGATAATTGACATAATAGTTGAGTAGATAAAAATAATAATATTTTATGAAAAGCCCTATCGCAGGGTCTTGTTTTTCACTATATGTTAGGCTACCTGACTTGGACAGTCTTAAATTTTCATTTATCATTTGTAAAAATATTAAAATATAAATGTATCATGCAATATAAATGAGAAAATTAACACTTTCATAATATTTTATTTGTATGTTATCCTGATATAGAAGAAGATGTAGTCACTAAATTCATAAATCAATTAACTGATAAGAGTGTGAATTATTTATTCAAACTAAGTGGTGAAGAAATTTGTATTGTTTATTAATACTTTAAGTAACAGATATAAGTTACTTACTATGGTACTAATCAGGTTGGATATATTCTGCACAATATTATCATATAACTTATTTTTAATTTCTTCATTACTGAGATCATGATTGCAAATGAATTAATTTCTTAGTCAACAAAACTATCTATATAATAGTTTATATCACCAAATTTCATATTGTAGCTTCTTCAATCATGAAGCACTTAAAAGCAGATTAAAACCTATATTAAATCACTTTATAGTTGATACATACTCCACAATAGACATAACATAATTTTTTGTCTGGCTGCAGGACAAAGCCTACTTTAGCCGGCACTGGGTGCTCTCCAGAATTGTTTACAGATAACTAAGATTTGATTAACTTGATTATTGTTCCAGCAATATCAATGAAATGATGTTTTTGCAGATCATAAGTTGTGACGATGTAGATGATATCATTCAGCCCTATTTTAGGTATTTTGTGGTTTACCTGCCTTAGTTTTTATATTTCAGATTGTCATCTTCTAATTTTATTGTAAGTTGTGGTTTTTGTTCGTCTTCTATGTCAATTACAAGCTGTTCTTTTTCTTGTTTTGATATGTATTTAATATAAATGAATAGTACAGTTTCTAAAGTGAGTTGATATTTTTTCATTTGTTTGCTTCTTTGAAAGCCTTCTACTCACGTTTAAAATCCAGACTTTAATAATAAAATAGGAAGGTACTGTTAATCAGAGACCAGAGATAAGTTGTGATCTAAATGACAATGGATTTATTCTATCTTAACATAACAAGAAAAAAAGTAATAAAGAAACGTCACACAAACATTTTTATTTGACAAACGCTTCCACTAACATGGGCTCTATGGTGGACAAAGTGAATAGTTGGGGATCGACACAGGACATTAACAGGAACACTAATTGCTTCATCTGACTTCAGACACGTGAATCCGGGATATGGCACAAAAACTATGGCACCATGAAGCATCTACATTTTACCATTCCAAAAAGAAAAATATAGGTCGAAAGAACAGGGTGCTGAGAAACATATATTGGAGCGCTACGCCATAGCAGCGAATACCTTACCCTCCTACTGGTCAGGGAGGCACACCACAATGCATTCGGCGACACAAGTCATTTATGGCCGCAATCTGTTGTTAATGGCGCGCTCCCACAAAATGCAAGTACGCAGCCTCGCATTTGGTTAATTCGGAATGCAACACACCTATTTATTAGTCTGCCAAACAAATTTGAGTCCATTCCACGACTATGTGTGATGGAATGTGTCAAATGTTTAGACAGTTGACTCAAGACAAATAAGTACACCCATGCATCACTTGTTATCTGCGTGATGCTAGAAGCAGTACCTCTGACAATTCAGAAGGTGCCTGGCACAGGCTCTGAGTGGCACATTAGCAAACGACACAAGTCTCACCTTCCAGGTAGAGCCCTGCATTCCTTACTAGCGAAGTGCCAGTACAAGTGTGTTCTCTTCTCTCATGCCTGCTTTCCTGCCCAGATCTGCAAGAAAGCACATTTTACCTCTTAGACTTTCCCTACTTTAGCACAAGCCAGTCACGAGTTGGAACACATCATTCGAAACTCGGAGAGTGCCTCTTGCTCTGCATATACTGATTTGACCAATCAGAGACTTTAAAGTTAATGGGGCGAAAAGGAAAAAAGAGTCAGCTTCTCGGCCTCTTTCCCACGTCGTTATACCATGTCTTTTGCTTACAACATGACCAGGATGGAACTACAGCCCTCCATAAAAAGCTTGTTGTCTCTCCTGTTGCATCTATTTTTAAGTTTCCAAAGAACGGCCATAAATTCACTAAAAGCCTCATGCTTTCACAAATACAGTATGTTTCGTCCGGATGTCTGGGCGCCAGTGGCCCTGTCCCACGGAAATTCGCAGAACGCTCACAGTTGTTTTGTCGGCTTCCTGCATAACAAGGGCCCACCTCCTGCTTTTTTGCGTGTCTACAATGCGCTGGCCATTGCAGTGACGACTTCTCGGTGCTAGTCAACCTACCTGGATGCTGCTGCCTCTTGGCCAGCGCCAACCAATGTGCCTGCACAATCAGAATGCGTAACTCGGCCGTCAGGAAATGTCTCACCCAGCTTCCACAGAAAAAACGCGCTTCCCTTGACACCACCATCACCATACGCCTTTACTGCAGTCGTTTAAATTGGCACTCTGTTCCTCTGAACGCAGGTAAAGCTTACCGTTATTTCTGCCCTAGAGCACGCAAGCAAGAGCCTTAACTAGTGCCCACCATTTCATCATGATGTATGAAGTCAAAATCGGGGATAAAGATCACATTCCCTTTGAACATGAAGTGCCATAACACCGAATTAGAAGTGAGAGTGCCCTGCAATCTCTCACAATCTCCCCATCCCTCTCAAATTTATTCATGGGGAATCTCACACTTCAAAAGGTTAGTGTTACACAGAACAGTGTCAATAGTTCTGTGTTAAACTTCAGTTGGGTCATTATCAAAGAAACAAACATGAATCAATCTTTGTACGCCATAAATCCCAGCACAGTGTTATATCCTGTCTTTACCAAGTTCAGCCAGGGATCATCCATACCCTCTCTGCTGCATTTCCACAAAATTAAGTGAGAAATAAAGTGTGATGGGCATACCATCGAGTTATATTCTTGAACACCAAGATTTAAATAACAATTACTAAACAGTTACAGGGTCATGCAGTCATTTATCTACACATTCATCCTGACACTGGGGCCAGAGAAGGTCATTCCCTAACCTGAATATAATATTGGGGTCTTGAGGATTCTCTGCCCCATGGAAAAATTACTACCCCTGCTCAATAATACACATGTCTGCATTCATTCTTTGACATAATATTGGTTACGAACGTCCTCACATTCGTCGAAAAAGAGAGTATTACTAGGTTCAAATTTGGAAGTGATCTGTGCATCTTATATCTCTAAAATGTGTAAGTCGTCCCTTAAATGCAAAGGTATAAGTGTCAACACAACAAAACAACGTAAAACAAGTGAATCTTTGCACTAAACGAAACAAAATAATACATGAGTTCATTAAGAAAAAATAAAACTTGATAATAGAACATAGAGACTACATTTTATCTTGTAAAATGTAAACGGTAAGGCATATATATATATATATATATATATATATATATATATATATATATATATATATATATATATATAAAAGAAACATACATAAATCAATAATGAAAACAAAGCAGCCTGCAGCTCCCTTCTCAAAGGTCTTTAGGGAGACGAATTTTTTAAAATTTATTATTGTCACAGAAAAACACCGCACTACATATGTCATGTAACGGGCTGGATGTGGCACCTATGTGGGATGAGTTTGTGCAGGGTGGGTTACAGCTTTTTTTCGGCATGTACAGCGCAGGCAGCACCCTCAGTGTGGCAGGACCTGGTCTCTGGCAGTACTCATTGCCATCTCGTATACTGACCGTCTCGGATGACGTGGTGGTCGGCAATGCGTTGGCACTGTTGAAGACGTTCGTGGGAAGACCTGTGCAGCATATGGACAAAGGTTTGAGGTGAATCACCTCCCGCTATCGCTGTCAAATGGTTCAGATGGCTCTGAGCACTATGCGACTTAACATCTGAGGTCACCAGTCGCCTAGAACTTAAAACTACTTAAACCTAACTAACCTAAGGACATCACAAACATCCATGCCCAAGGCAGGATTCGAACCTGCGACCGTAGCAGTCCCGCGGTTCCGGACTGCAGCACCTAGAACCGCACGGCCACCGTACAACATAAATACAGTCAATTATAATGAATGATTACTCCGAGAATAAAAAGAATAAAAGGGTTTACAATTCTTTATAAAAAATATAATCCTGTTCTGTTACATAAATAATTTGATATTATTACATCAGTAATTTTAAATGATTAATTTTCTCTATAATCTTAAGTAGTGGTGAGGTGTTGTACTGTATGATAGTGTAGTGTTAATTTCCCACACCCTTACATACACTCAAAGTACTAAGCCGGCTTAGACTACATATTCACTTCAGTCATTTTCATTCCATCGCAGCATACTACTTATTCATGCAACCCAACTGCTATAAAAGATATGCAAACTACTATACTCCCACTTTGATGTCATTAAGGTGGCACTAACGCTGTTGTATGGCATCAATCTCGATGAGTGCTGACGTCACCAGTCTGCTCGCTGTTCTAAGTGGGATAAAAAAAAACGCGAAATTCTTTTTTTGCTGCAACTGACACTAAATTTTCACAGGTTGGTGTACACATTTTTTGTTTCACTCCAGCCCCTGAAACAAACATAAAAAGCACAAGGTATTATCGACGTTTGACTGCAAAGCTACACATCTTCCATTCTTCTCTTTCTCACAAATTGATGGTGTGCCTCGCTCACTCTGCAAAACATACTAAAGTGACTCGCACATTCTGTGCTCACGCCACATAGTACAAACTATCGCCCAAAATAAACCACTCAGGCGCTCGCAAATTACTCGCGAAAGCCTACACGAATATCATCACACAATAGTGTGGAAAACCACATGCGAAAACCACAAGCGAATAACCACAGTGAATAACAACCGCATTAGACGCGATAGCTCATCTGTGCAACTACACTCGAATAAAATATCTAATTCGTGAGAAACATTGCACCGAAAGTGACATCCACAGACAAAGAACACACCACAAATACATAGCGCCACTGGCGACAACAATAATCAGCCCACAGGGAAGACACATTGCACTGGACACTGGTCACAAACCACAGCCTTTTTGCGTGGACAATACTGGACCATCCTGCGAAAATACCTCCGAGAATCTCGCAAACTAATCTCAACGACGCCCCTCTCACACACTATACTACAAATTGTATACCGCATCCTACAAGGGTTTGCACTGCGATGCACACACAATAAGCAGAAGAAATAGGACTGTAGCTGAAATCTAAGATGTTACAAGTACAATTCCGTCCCCAATACTCGTGCGCTTTTTTCGTACTCGAGGATATAAAAGTCTGTCGTTGTGACACCTGATTCTGTCGTTCCGTGCAAAATGCAAAACTGCTTTGAGAACATGTTAACTTATGCGAAATAGGGCTCAAATAAACAACGAAGTTTCTGTCGTGAAATCGGCACATTTCTACTCTCAACAATTGTAATTTATTCATCTCTGGGATGACCAGCTGTACATCTCTACACTTGATACATGTTACGAAGAAATACTTGTACAGTGAAATTCTAACAATGCCAACTCTTACGACTGTCAGTAATGGGAGAAGTTGCTATGCTAATTACCATGGTGGAATTACAAAGAAAATGTAAAGAAATGCTTGTTGTGTTTAAAATTATTATAACTAGACAAAATTTATCCTACTAAGCTTATGTTCGGCTGTCACCGACCATTAAACTATCTGTGCCTTGTTCCGAAGTTCAGTGGCCTAGGTTGTCATTTCCCCGCGCCCGTCGACCTGGGTTTGGTCCCCGAATCTCAATTGCCTCTAGCTGAGCTCCATTCCCGTTTTCTCCGTTGTTCGGTTGCGCCCATCTACTATTGTCATTGAAACCGGAGCCATGGTTTCGCCATCCATTGTTTTGTAGTCTGTAGCCTTCATTCCTCCTTCCATTCCAGGCTCTGTTGCGTAGTACATAATTATTGCGGTTCCCATCCAGTCTCTTCGTTGTTCAACTTCGTTACTCCCGAAATTTCCCGACCGTGAACGGTTTCCTTAAGGCGCTCCATTCCGCTCATTGCCGTTCCTGTTATTGTAATGGTTATATTGTGGACGCGACATAGGGCCTGCGACGTATCTGTCAAACTTCCCTCTGTGTTCACTGTCATTCTCCGCTCGGAATGCGTATTCCAATTCGTAAAGTGTGTTACCGAAAGTACTGAGCTCCACATTACATCTGCCGGCTAATACTTGTTCATATGCTGACGGAAGTTTGGTGTAACAATGGACAATGATTTCACCGGCAGAGCATGGTACGTCAAGATACTGGTTCTTGTCAATCATGGCATCAAGGAACTTGACTGGGCTTTTGTAGCCTGAACTCTCGAAATCTATGCCAACAATCATCTCGTATTTTATGCGCTCTTGCGTCTCGTTGGACCAGTAGATATTTAGAAAGCTGTCCTTGAACTCATGGTAACTTCTACACGTTGCTGCTATTCCGCGCATTTTCTCCGCGACTAACCCTTGCAAGTGTCCGCAAATTGTATTTTAAAGGCCAATTTGGAGGTAAAGAAAGGTCACATTGTAATATCCAAGTGCGTGGGTGAGTAAAATCACCCTCATCTGGGAAAATTTCGAATTTTTGGACTTGTAAGAAGTGTTGAAAATCAAATGGCGTTTCATCGACAACTTCCGTCCTTCGGAAAATATAAGACTTTTGGTTGTCCTCGTTGGACGTCCCCTCATTTGTGCTGCCTCCTCGGCTTCGAGAAAATGCGGCGTTTATCTCACCATATCCTCTGCTTGCCGCTAACGGTATACAGTTACCCGTCCCGACTGAATTTCTTTCAGGTTCTGTTGCGTTCGCGCTTGGCCACATTTGAATTTGTTTCCTTAGCGCCCCTCCAGTTTCTTCTCCATGCGCGTGTTGATAACTTCCTGTTGAGCTTTGAACGAAAGGGGAGTCCGGACCTCTTCAGTCTCACTCACTGGAGTTGCAGTTGTTACCTCCGAACCAGTCCCTAATTTGCATAGGTCACATTCTAATTTGATCATGGTCGCTGACTCGTCATTTTGCCACTTTTCCACGCATTCTACCTTCTTGCTGAAATTGATCACCGCCTCTCGTCTTTGCAATTCTATGCGTTTATTCACTTTCGATGTTTCAGCTGATATTCGTTTGGCGATACTGGCTACAGTCTTGGCGTTCTCTGCATTCTTCTTAGCATCATGTGCAATCTTTAAACTTTTCATTTCTTTGTTGTTTACTATCCGTAGGTTTTCCTGGAGCTTATTTTCCCATCACTTGTGGTCCTCTCACATCTGATTTACTTGAGCACCGATATTTTTGATGTCCGTATTCGTCTCGTTATAATCACTACTCAGTCATTAATTTTCTCCTCCATTTCGTTTAGTCTATTCATCTTTCTCTCCATTCCTTCTAATCTGTTAATCGTTTCTTCCATACCTTTTATGCTATCAAGTTTCTTCTCCATTCCCATTAAAAATTCCACTAGATTGAAGTCCTCTTCGTTTTCCTCAGTATCATGACCGTCCGAACTCAGAGTAGTGGGCTACAAGTAAAATGTACCCAGGCAAAAGAGATTTAAGTAATAAGTGGGTATGTTGAGTGCACTAGGCGTGTTTTTAATGCACAACCTTTTTGACGAATTAGTAAAGAAGTTAACGGTAACTACCCTCAACTTCTTTATTAATTCATCAAAAGAGGTTGTACATTAAAAACACTCGTGCCAACTTTGTTGCTTGGTATTTCCCTCGTTAGGCACTGTATTGAACAGTTTACTTGAGTTCCTGCTGTGCAAACATATAATTATTAACGTAGTAAATGTTCTTATAATCAGTATTAATCGAATTAATTACGAAGCCTTAAAATCTTGTAAGTTGTCAGTGGTGGCGTAAACTTACGTCGATTTTGCTTGCTTTACGCCATTGAGATTTACGGAATTTGGTTATATGCTTCTTCTTCCGCCATGACTACTTCTCATTTTTGACTGTGAATAAAATACTGATTTTTATCGGACTTCCTCTTCAGGTGCAGGCAGTTACAGTGACATGACATTAGCATAGTGCGCGGAAGAAAAGAAAACTTTCGTGATTTTGCACTAAAAAGAACTCTCACACTTCATACTTTCATAAAAAATATTATTCAGGTAACACAATGTCTACTACACACTTCTCACAAGAATACGTCTTCTCCCTACGAGAACTAAAGACACTGTCTTATAAATTACTGACATAAAAATTGAATGGAGTTCCCATCATTTGTCATTCGCCTTCCGGCGTAGCAAAATACATCTTTTCCGACGCTTACAGCGGTCGCGCTAGTGATTATTATCATCTGTTTTAAATTTTTGTCCTAGCTTGTTGGGGTTTTTCCTTATGTACCTATACACTACCCAGTCGGCAATATCATTATCTTCGCTATCTAACCATTTACTGAATTCAGATTCTCTGTTCTCTGCTTCTTCAATAAAGTTTTGCTCTACATTTTTATTTGTATCTACTGCAAGATTATCAAAGCGTTCAGTTAGTGACGCTACATCTTCCTCTACAGCCAAGCGCCCAGCTTGTAAAATTTCTAGTAGCATGGACAAGGACTGTATCCAGTTCTGGTAAACTTTTGCACGACCTGTTCAATTCTGGAGTTCCATCCTTTATTTCTTTCGTTTCAGCGACTATTTCCTATTACGTTCTCTCTCGCATTCTGCTTGCAAGCCGTCGCTTTCTTTTCACACATTCTCCTTGTAAGTGATCATGTTCTTTGTCACAATCTTCTAACTCACGTAGAAGTCAAGCAAACAGATAGGCCTATTCTGTAACCCATCCACATCCCTTTCCACATCTTGTCTTTCCGGTGTCCCCGGTGTACCCAGTTCGCCAATTGATCCGGTTCCTTGACGAATATCGTCTTCAGTATGTCCACTTAGGTTATCCACTTCAGTGTCTTGCTCTATTTCTGGTGCAAACGAGTCTTCGCTAGCTTGCTGATTGATCTGTTGCCTAGACATTTCCATTGCCAATTTAATTTCGCCAGTAGGATGATACCACATGTTCCAGTTGACCGCTAGTGCCTCAACATCTGAGCTGTTTACGACATCTTCTTCGTGCCATATTTCTGTCCATTGGCTTGCATTTATGGTCCACATCACCAGTAGTAGGCTGATCTGCCACATGGGTGCTGTAAGCTCGTAATACACACACATTAGAAAAAATTAGACCTTCAGAGGCGGTGGTCCAGATTGCTGTACACACCGGTACATCTAATACCCAGTAGCACGTCCTCCTCCACTGATGCATGCCTGTATTCGTCGTGGCATACTATCCTCAATTTCATCAAGGCGCTGTTGGTCCAGAATCTCCCACTCCTCAACTGCGATTTGGCATAGATCCCTTAGAGCTTTTGGTGTGGCACGTCGTACATAAACAGCTGTTTTCAATTTATCCCAGGCATGTCGATTGGGTTTATGTCTGGAGAACATGTCGGCCACTCTAGTCGAGCGATGTCGTTATCCTGAAGGAAGTGATTCACAAGATGTGCACGAGGGGGTGCGAATTGTCATCCATGAAGACGAATGCCTCGCCAGTATGCTGCCGATGTGGTTGCACTATCAGTTCGAGAATCGCATTCACGTATAGTGAAGCCGTCACAGCGTCTTTCATGAAGACCAGTGGTGTACGACGGCCCCACATAATGCAACTGCAAAACATCAGGGAATCTCCTCCCTGCTGCACTCGCTGGACTGTGTGTCTAAGGCGTTCAGACCGACCGGGTTGCAAACACGTGTCCGACTATTGTCTGGTTAAGGCATACGCGACCCTCATCAGTGAAGAGAACGTGATGCCAATCTTGAGCGGTCCATTCGGCATGTTGCTGGACTCATCTGCACCACGCTGCGTGGTGTCGTGGTTACAAAGTTGGGCCTCGCCATAGACGTCGGGAGTGAAGTTGTGCATCATGCAGCCTACTGTGCACAGTTTGAGTCGTAACACGACGTCCTGTGGCTCCACAAAAAGGATCGTTCAACATGGTGGCGTTGCTGTCAGGGTTCCTCCGAGCCATAATCCGTAGGTAGCGGTCATCCACTGCAGTAGTAACCCTTGGACTGTCTGAGTGAGGCATGTCATCGACAGTTCATGTCTCTCTGTATCTCCTCCATGCCCGATCAACATTGCTTTGGTTCACTCCGAGACACCTGGACACTTCCCTTGTTGAGAGCCTTTCCTGGCATAAAGTAACAATGCGGACGCGATCGAACCGCGGTATTGGTCGTCTAGGCATGGTTGACCTACAGATAACACGAGCCATGTACCTCCTTTTTGGTGGAATGACTGGAACTCATCGGCTGTCAGACCCCCTCCGCCTAGTAGGCACTGGTCATGCGTGGTTGTTTACATCTTTGGGCGGGTTAATGACATCTCTGAACAGTCAAAGGGACTGCATCTGTGGTACAATATCCAGTCAATGTCTATCTTCAGGACTTGTAGGAACTGGGGTGATGCAAACCTTTTCTTGATGCGTTTATGTTAATCACAACGTTGTCATGTTCAGCGTCTGCCAAAGAATCATCTATATACACTTTAACTCCAATATGTGAAGCAGCTCGACAAAAATTCGTTTTGTGCGTCTTAGCAAGTTCTTACAGGTGGGTGCAAGAAGAAATGGGCTACCGCTGATTCCGAAAGGTAGCTGGATGAAGCGACATGTAACTGTTTCGTCGCATGTAATATACTGGGTGGTCAAAAAGTCAGCATAAATTTGAAAAGTTAATAAACCACGGAACAATGTAGATAGAGAGGTAAAAATTGACACACATTCTTGGAATGAACAAAGTTCACAAAATGTCCGACAGATGGCGCTGGACAGCAAAACGTCAGTAACTGCGCATGACAATCGTGTATCAAAGGAGCTGTAATGAGAGAGAGAATCAGATGCGCCAGCAGTCGCAGCATGTTGACGTTACCTGAAAAGGCGCTTTTAGTGAAGCTGTACTATCAGAGTGGGGAATGTGCTAGTTTAGCGTTACGATCCAACGCCATAGGAAGGGGATTCGAACGGGTAAAGGTCCGTTGACAAATGCAGCTGTGGCGAGAATGATTTCGAAGTCTACGGGGTGTTTAGACGCTAGACCCCGTAGTGGCCGACGGAGCACAAGGCGTAATGCTGCTCAGACAGTTCAGGAAGAAATGGAGACTGCAGCGGGTTCGTCTATGCATGGGGAAGTCAGCGCTCGTGCAGTCGCACGTCGCACCGGCATTCCATACACTACTGTTTGGTTGGCACTGAGACGTATCCTCCGATGCGATCCGTGCAAAATCCATCGGCATCATGAACTGTTGCCTGGCGACTTAGTGAAGCGGAGGGCATTTGCGGTGTGGGCGTTTCAAAAGATGGCGGAAGATGACGATTGGTTGAGTAACGTGTTGTGGACCGACGAAGCTCATTTCACGCTCCGAGGGTCTGTCTGTCAACGCCCACAACTGCAGAATTTGGGCTACCGAAAATTCTAGAACTGTCGTGGAAACTCCATTGCACGACGAGAAAGTCATGGTATGGGTTGGATTTACCACATCTACCGTTATCGGGCATTTTTTCTTCGATCGCATCATCCCCAGCCTGGCTGATAAACACCTGCTGGAACGTACGATGTTTATGCAGAATGGCGCTCCACCCCATATTGCTACACGCATGAAAGATCTCTTGCGCGCGTTGTTTGGTGATGATCGTGTTCTCAGCCTCCCCAGACCTCAGTCCGTGCGATTATTGGCTTTGGGGTTACCTGAAGTCGCAAGTGTATCGTGATCGACCGACATCTCTAGGGATGCTGAAAGACAACATCCGACGCCAATGCCTCACCATAACTCCGGACATGCTTTACAATGCTATTCACAACATTATTCCTCGACTACAGCTATTGTTGAGGAATGATGGTGGACATATTGAGCATTTCCTGTAAAGAACATCATCTTTGCTTTGTCTTACCTTGTTATGCTAATTATTGCTATTCTGATCAGATGAAACGGCATCTGTTGGACATTTTTTGAACTTTTGTATCTTTTTTTATTTTTTTTTATTTTTGGTTCTAATAAAACCTCATGTCATTCCAAGCATGTGTGCCAATTTGTACCTCTCTATCTACGTTACTCCGTGATTTATTCAGTTTTCAAATTTATACTGACTTTGATCTCCTGGTAGTTTCCTCATTGGTCTTTAATTACTCTGAACCGGACAAACCTCATGAGATCTCTGTCCTTCCTATGAAGAACTAACTGTAGAAATGCTTGTTTGATATTGGTATTTAAGGCTACAGGACATAAACAGAATCTCAGTAATAGTGAATGGATTCCAAGGAGTAAAGTAGGGCCCATTTCTAAAGGGTAATTCAACGAATAGTTCTTCTTGTATAACAAACTGCCGAATACAATTCTCCATTTGATGAAACACACAGATTTTCTTCTTTTACTTCATGATGTGGAATATAAAATGTATTGCGCAATCTGTCCCGAATGGGAAACTTCCACACACATGTCTCTTTGTCGCAGTGTATTGTCTCCGCCTCAAAAATCTCTTTTTGGTTAATGTCCTTTATAAATATATCCTCCAGTGAAATAAATGTTTTCCCTGCTCGCTGAATAATACTAAGCACCATAATGATGGATTTTCTGGAGAAAGACACCCTTTTTTTTGTAGGGTTTTGAAAAGTCCTTCAGATTCCGGGTTCAGATTTCTTGTTTGTTGCCCTGCGATCGCCATTACTTCTCGCCGTCGTTTGCCATCACAAGGTTTGGCATAGTGCCTCATCTGCTCTAGCTAAGAATGCAGCCTGTAGTTGAAGGTACCAGAACAATGTTAGTTCAATCGGGAGAGAGGGATGGGGAGAGAAATTTTAACGGTTTTCCGATAATAATTTGCTCCTACAAGGGTCTCGGCCTTCCCTTAGGACCACTAACTATACTCTCAATATTGGAAGATACAATCGGGACCCTGGAAAATGAGTATGTGCTTCCAAACGCATCACAGACTTCATGGAATTTCTCCAGATCCCCTTCAGGGAGAATCCTGCAACTCTTTGAAGTACCAGCTATCACGTCAGAGGTGTTGATACATATTTCAATATGTTCTGTAGTTCTTAAACACAGCAACAATGAGAAACTTGGAAATGAATGTTGGCCCACTACCACTACCCAGAACGCAGTGAGTAAATCTGCTTAATCTTCTGGGCTCACTGATACAAACTCGAGCTGTCTATAGACAAGTAAAATCTGCTGAAATTACGTCGATTTTCCCCACAGAAGTAGCTGAAAAGGTGTCAGTAGAGACAGCTTTGTGATGGTGTTCACTGCACCCACAGCACGAGAATTTGCTGTTTTACTGCTGTTTACAGCATTATAACACGGGTTTAGACACATGAAAAAATGATTATGTAGATTTAATTTATTTAATTTTGTTGGCTGTCATTTACTAACTTGCAGTCTTGAGCCAAGTGAGTGAGAACTAACAAAATACACGATATAGTCGTACTTTTCGATTAGGTTTTAGCGAGTTTTTAGCTTCCTTTCAATCTATGTGAAGTATCACTGCAGTGTATGTGAAGTTAGATGACAAGATATTCTGAACGAATTTTTGTGCAGTAAGAGCACCATGAACTCCTCCTTCCACAAAGTTCAGCAACTTGAAAAATCTCGTTCTGATATTCCACTTCTTCTGTCATGAATAACCTATTTCAGCACGAAACGATCGGAGAATTTTCGGAGTGAGATTTTTTACAACGTGCTACGTAGCCTTTTCCTAGGGCATGCAGTGCTTGAATACGACGGTTACATTCCGGGAGTGTACTGTTCAGTGTTTCGGGTGACGCTGTTGATTGTACAGGGTATCCGAAACAATTGAGGGTGCACCTGTATAATGCAACTGGTATCTTACAAGGGAACCTCCCCATCGCACCCCCCTCAGATTTAGTTATAAGTTGGCACAGTGGATAGCCCTTGAAAAACTGAACACCGATAAACTGAGAAAACGGGAAGAAGTTGTGTGGAACTATGAAAAAAAGGACATCACACACATCCATGCCCGAGGCAGGATTCGAACCTGCGACCGTAGCGGTAGTGCGATTCCAGACCGCTCGGCCACAGCGGCCGGCAAACTCCAAAGGGTCCCTCTAATATTCCCCTGTTGGGCAACACCTTCGGTGCCACCCACACACCTTTCTTGAGGACTTTACCAATGTAACTGCCAGAAACTTCGATACCAATGGCGGGTTCTCTAAACACTGAAGGCAAGCAAACCACTCTTAAAATATGTCGAAGGGGTTGCCTAACCCTCAGGCGCTAGGGTAGCTGCAATGCTGAATTAGTGTCGAAATTTCTAGATTTCTGCCAGGTACATTTGTAGAATGCTCAACAAATGTGGCACCGTTGCCGAAATGGAGTGGGAGGGCGTATCTTCCTGTTTCATTCACGCACATGTTAACGTTGTACCCCTAAATGATCATGCCACAGGAGGGAGCAAAAAAGGAGGGCTGAAAAAGCAGAAACCCCCTTGGCTGCTACGGATCACGTAGAAATTTCGTCAAGTGGTTTTCAGAGTCCCTATCTGTTCCACTCTGTATGCCAGAGCAAAAATTGCGATCACAGTACACTCGAAAGGAGTGAGATCACGTTCTGTGTTGCTGCAGCCTAAGGATGTTCCTCTGTCAGAAACGTAATGGTGTCTTCCAGAGTAATCATGTAGATGTAGATGTAGGTGCTAAGTAGGACTGAAATGCCCAGGGGGCGGAAGTAGTACGAAACGTGTGTGAAACAACTCCCCAAGGAAAGGGCTGGTTTCACTGACGCCCTTTCTGCCATCCCCTGAGAAATTTTCGTATCGATTGTAAGCGGCGATGTGTGTCAAATGGTTTCCTTGCAAACCCATTATAAATTTTAATGGTGGGTATTGTAGTCTAGCCTCCATCAAAAAGGCGTCAAAAGAGGGGATGACATGCGACGTTGCCATCGTGTGACACGTCCGGGGTGACACTGGGCAACACTGCGGTGAAATTTTCTGCCATTGTGACATCATTAATCCACCCCGCAACTCATTTGGACTTCTGAGCTGTGGCTTTTTCCCGCATGTGTCGACATCTTGCTGCCTGAAGCGCCGTCGAGTCCAAGTGGCCGAGTCGCAGTGGGAGACAATCACGGATTGTCGAAGAAGTCATGCCTTAATTTTATTGTGTGGTTTAGGGATGGACTGGGTACAAGAAACCACCTGCTAAAGACAAGAAGGAACCTCAGAACCGACGAAGGCTGTCCTCAGTAAAATTAAACACGCGAAAAACGAATGCAGAAGCGCAGTGTCCAATAGTGGGTGTAATAGCTGGTAAAGGGTACGCGTTTTTGTTAGATAAGAACACGTTGCAGGTAAGAAGGAAGCCCAGATCTGTCGGACGCTGTTCCCAGTAAGGATAAACACAGCAAAAACGAATGAAGTAGTGGAATGTGCAATAGTGGGTACAACAGCTGGTGAACGGTACCGAAACATGGGCGCATGTTTCGGAACCCTCGAGAGAGTTGGTAGGTGAGAGGCAATGGAAACAACTGCACTATAGGTCGAGTTGGGTGGGGGACAGTGAAGCTCAGTCACTGAGGTCGATAAGAGGCAATGGAACCAATGCATTATAGGCTGAGTTGGGTAGAGGACAGTGATGTTCGACGCTGCGGTAGATGGTGAAGAAATTTCAGTTGCAGGCAACCAAGTTCAGGCAGCGTGTGCAAGTAGACTTTGATGTAAGCGATGGCTATAGCATGACCCTAGGGTAAGAGTTTCTGTATCAGCGTCACGCCATAGTTGACCTTCGACGACATGTGGTGGAGATTAGTGGGAAAACATTACGGCTAGGGAAAGCTGTCGTCAGTTCCGATCCATCGCAAATGGAGTCTGTTGTACAAGATAACCCAGTTAGACTGTGAACAACGACATTAGGCCTTAATTCGCATGATTGGGTGCTGAGTAGAACCGGGAAGTCGCTATGGATGAATGTGGAGCCCGAGTTACCGACAAGTACGTTTCGTGTAGTGGACCCACTGAAAAATAGTGACATATTAGATGCAGCTTCTTGATTAGTAAAGTGAAGCATCATAAGCACACAGAAGAAGGACGGTGGTAGAGTGAAAGTCATCAATGTGGGTAATTTTTGTGCTTAGAAGGTTATGTTGTTAAAGAGAACTTTGTTGGTGGGGAACGAGTCAGCTGCATAGGAGGTGTAGGATATGAGGGGTGAGGGGGCACAGGATACTGCTAAGACTGGGAACCAACTACTGGCGTACTGGAGTTCATATGGAATACGTCAGTCACTGCAGCTGATTTTACAACAGTTTATTCATCAGCAGTTGGCTGACAGCATATTAGAAAAATTAGTAGTCCCTGGGAGAGGTAGGAATTGCAATTGTACCAAAGAAGTCTGTGGGTGGTTTGAGGCAATATCGATTCTGTTGCGATTAGCACCATTTAAATGGTGATGAGGAACAAGGAACGAGACTTTTGGTCAGGTGAATACAGGGTTATAAATATAAAAACAAATAGGGGTAATGCAGGAGTAGATTTAATAATGAACAAAACAATAGGAATGCGGGTAAGCTGCTACAAACAGCACAGCGAACGCATTGTTGTGGTCAAGATAGACACGAAGTCCACGTCTACGACAGTAGTACAAGTCTATGTGCCATTAGCTGCAAAGATGATTAAGAAATTGAAGAAATGTATGATGAGATAAAAGAAATTATTCAGATAGTGAAGGGAGACGAAAATTTAATACTCATGGGTGACTGGAATTCGATAGTAGGTAAAGGAAGAGAAGGGAACGTAATAGGTGAATATGGAATGGGGGTAAGAAATGAAAGAGGAAGCCGCCTGGTGGAATTTTGCATAGAGCACAACTTAATCATAGTTGGTTCAAGAATCATAAAAGAAGGTTGTATACATGGAAGAAGCCTGGAGATACTGACAGGTTTCAGATAGATTATATAATGGTAAGACAGAGATTTAGGAACCAGGTTTTCAAGTGTAAGACATTTCCAGGGGCAGATGTTGACTCTGACCACAATCTCCTGGTTATAAACTGTGGATTAAAACTGAAGAAACTGCAAAAAGGTGGGAATTTAAGAAGAGGGGGCCTGGACTAAACCAGAGGTTGTACAGAGTTTCAGGGAGAGCATAAGGAAACAATTGACAACAATGGGGGAAAGAAATACAGTAGAAGAAGAATGGGTAGCTCTGAGGGATGAAGTACTGAAGGCAGCAGAGGATAAAGTAGGTAAATAGACGAGGGCTAGTAGAAATCCTTGGGTGACAGAAGAAATATTGAATTTATGTGACGAAAGGAGAGGCAGACAGAAAGGAATACAAACGTCTCAAAAATGAGATCGACAGGAAGTGCAAAATGGCTAACCAGGCATGGCTAGAGGACAAATGTAAGGATGTAGCGGCTCATCTCACTAGGCGTAAGATAGATACTGCCTACAGGAAAATTAAAGAGACCTTTGGAGAAAAGAGAACCACTTGTATGAATATCAAGAGCTCAGATGGAAACCCTGTTCTAAGCAAAGAAGGGAAAGCAGAAAGGCGGAAGGAGTATATAGAGGGTCTATACAAGGGCGATGTACTTGAGGGCAATGGAGGCAAATGGAAGAGGATGTAGATGAAGATGAAATGGGGGGTATGATACTGCGTGAAGAGTTTCACAGACCACTGAAAGACCAAAGTCGATGCAAGGCCCCGGGAGTAGACAACATTCCATTAGAACTACTGACAGCCTTGGGAGAGCCAGTCCTGACAGAACTCTACCATCTGGTGAGCAAAATGTATGAGACAGGCGAAATACCCTCAGACTTCAAGAGGAATATAATAATACCAATCCCAAAGAAAGCAGGCGTTGACAGATGTGAAAATTACCGAAATATCAGTTTAATAACTCACGGCTGCAAAATACTAACGCGAATTCTTCATAGACGAATGGAAAAAGTGATGGAAGTCGATCTCGGGGAATATCAGTTTGGATTTCGTAGAAATGTTGGAACACGTGAGGCAATACTGACCTTACGCTTTATCTTAGAAGGAAGATTAAGGAAAGGCAAACGTATGTTTCTAGCATTTGTAGACTTCGAGAAAGCTTTTGACAATGTTGACTGGAATACTCTCTTTCAAATTCTGAAGGTGGCAGGGGTAAAATTCAGGGAGCGAAGGCTATTTACAATTTGTACAGAAACCAGATGGCGGTTATAAGAGTCGAGGGACATGAAAGGGAAGCAGTGGTTGGGAAGGGAGTGAGACAGGGTTGTAGCCTCTCCCCGATGTTGTTCAATCTGTATATTGAGCAAGGAGTAAAGGAAACAAAAGAAAATTTCGGTGTAGGAATTAAAATCCATGGAGAAGAAATAAAAACTTTAAGGTTCGCCGATGACATTGTAATTCTGTCATAGACAGCAAAGGACTTGGAAGAGCAGTTGAACGGAATGGACAGTGTCTTGAAAGGAGGATATAAGATGAACATCAACAAAAGCAAAACGAGGATAATGGAATGTAGTCGAATTAAGTCAGGTGATGCTGAATGAATTATATTAGGAAATGAGACACTTAAAGTAGTAAAGGAGTTTTGCTATTTGAGGAGCAAATTTCGCATTATAGGGCAGCGTGGAGGGTAAAAATCGTAGAGGGAGACCAAGAGATGAATACACAAGCAGATTCAGAAGGATATAGATTGCAGTAGGTACTGGGAGATGAAGAAGGTTGCACAGGATAGAGTAGCATGGAGAGCTGCATCAAACCAGTCTCAGGACTGAAGACCTCAACAACAACAACAAACAAATGTTAAGACTACGATAGATGCCTACCCAACTCCAAACGTCACAGAGACGATCGATAATCTTTGGCAGTGTTGGGACTTCTCACCAGTGGCATTGAAGAGTGGGTATCATCGGTCAGAAGTGGCTCCAGAGCATAGAACGAAGACTTTGTCTTCAGCACCTTGGGGAAATTATCGGTATTTCCTTGGGGAAATTATTTGTTTGGTTTTTAAGAATGCACCAGCGACATTCCAAAGTTTTTTAGAAGAGATGTTGAAAGTAATGAAGTCTTGTCGATGCCAAGTGATGGATGACATATTTGTTTTTGCATTGGGTGTTCAATAACAGACAAAGCCTGACAGAAATATTCAAGACATTACGAGGTGCATGCCTAACACTGTGTAGGGAGAAATACTACTTTGTGTTCCAAAATTATTTGGGTGACATAGTTACTAACGTTGGTGTGAGGACTGATCCGAGTTTGATATAGCGGCTGCAAGATTTTCCGGACCAGGAATGAGAAAGGAGCTACAATAGTTTCTGAGCCTCAGAAATATTTGTAGAAAGTTCACGAGTGGATTTGTGGTTATATCACGACTGCTTATGCAGTTATTAAAGAAATATATTACGTTTGTGTGATCTTAAAACAGTCAAGGTCGTTCGTCGAATTAATGGAGATACTAACGTTGAATACAGTGTCGATGTTTCCAGATTTCATAAGAAATTTATATTATTATGTGATGCATCAGACCATGCCCTCGTGTGCAGTTTGTGCCTGGAGGCTGATGGAGAAGAATACCGTAGCACTTGTGTATTAACGTAAGGGGAACCAGAACGTTCTATCTTCTCCATGTTAATTTCAGCAAATACAAGGAACATTTTTAGCTGAAGCATTAAACTTACAGCTCCAAAATTTGGAGAATATTTTCAATGAGTACAAAGTTATAACGCCATGTTAAGTAATATTTATTGGTTTCTGTTTTGCAATTTTTTTTAAATGTTGCCAATTTTTTCTCTAACGTTTTGCATCTTTACTTCTATAGCCTCTTAGTTATAGAATTTTTTTTTTACAATTTGTTATAACAATTAAGGAAATTAAATAAACGGTATTGTGTGTAATTTTGATTCATCCACAGTTAGTAGTTTTGAAGAAAATGTTCCCTAAATATGAAAATTAGAAAATTAGAAACTTGCAGCAAATGGTTTCAAAGTCTTTTAATACATTCCCACTCCATATGACGGATCATCAGCATCCTCTTCTCTTTCTAGTGCTAGTTTTCTTTCCACAGGTCCCTGCTTCCCTTTTGCTACATGTTGTAGACTTCTGTCTCTTCTTGCTGCATCTCTTAGTCTTTCTTCATCAATTAGGCGCACTGCGAAAATGCTATTGTGACTGGTTGGAAACCTAAGCATTTCAGCACATAACGTTTCATAACGGTTCCAGCACTGTATGTTGCAACTGCATCATACACGCCAAAGTGCAATCTGGAAAAAATTCTTTTCACGCCCTATACTTCCATTGCTCAACTGTTCCATAAAAATTTGCCTCACAACCATCTTTATATTCCTCCTTGGTATTGCCCTTACATCTACAATGTTTGGAGAGAGTAACAACATCAATAATTTTGCAACTGTCTGCACTGGTAGCTGTCACGATTCCATTTAGACATTTACGACCTCTACCTTGCCATGATCCATCTAAGGAAATAGTCAAATCTCCACAATTTCCATTATCAGTCATAGACTCTTTAGCTGCTTTCTTCATCGTTGTTTGTGCAACATCTTCAGCAGAAGACCCACCAATTCATTATAAAATTCGAACTTGATTGGTGCTTTTGACAAGTTCATAATTCCACATAACATTGTTCCTCTAGCACTGCCCTTTCCTATGTCATGCATGCCATACACTAGACTAAAATTTATGTCATACACCTTCTTCCCTTTGTTAACACTACTAGTAACACTATTAGAACTATAAAACGAAACCTCTCCAGCAGATTTGTCACTCTTCATTAAGATTTTACATGTAAAACCAATGTGTGAAATTATTTTCAATTCGAGTCCTCTTTCTTTGCAAACTTGGAATAATACATTATGTTTCAAAGTATTTGACAGCAAGGAAATGTTAATATTTCATTCACATCATTACTGTAACTTTCAAATTTTTGTCTGCTATCAAAAGGTTTCTTGCTGGAAGAAGTTTTCTCACACAGATTGAGAGTGGATGGTGAAGCAGCATCTCCCTTAGAAACAACAAAGGATTTGTTGTTTCACTCATTGCGTCTTCACTTATACATTCGATTGCTGAAATGGGACATATTTATATCCACAAACCAAATATGTAAAACATATACGAGGAACATTCGTAAAATACTCAATATTGCTGAACGTAACAACAAACACATAGCAAACATCACAAGTCCACAAACACGGCTTGCCATTTATGTTTGCGGGTATGAACAATTACGTGTCACAGAGATAAAGACCTACAACGTTGGAAAACAAAACACTGGCGGTTGCCACCACTAAACTCTGCCTAAAGACAGCGAGCAGTGCCGTCAGAGATAACACTCTAACTAGCTATGGCCATTTACGTGGCGCGACGCGGTGCATCAACTTTGAAATGGTAAAAAACACGCTAAGTGAAGCCTGACTTGTTTTAATCAGAAAAGTCTAAATAGTGTTACAAAGAAGAACCCCAAAAAACGTTAATTTTGACATTTTCATCATTCCTGCTCCCCTTAATGTAACGGAGAGAAATTACGCAATGGCAGAGAGAGAGATGAACAGTCTACTGTATGGAGTAACGTACAGCCTGTGTTACCTGTTTCTGGAAAGAAGATCAATGTGGTGACAGATCATGCTGCTTTTGAATGGTAACTAGGTTTGAAGCCGCTATCCAGTAGGCTGACAAGTTTGGCCTTAGAGCTCAGTGATTCTGAGTATGAAGTGAAAGGGAGGTCGAGGCACTAGGCTTGCAAAATAGACCAGCAACTTTTGCTTGGAATGGACGACAGTAACGTAACCTACATCACAGAGCCCCTCCCATCTCTGTGCCGCCTCCCTCTAAGGTAAAGTCCAGGCTGTACGCTGAGGCACCGGGAGGGTGAGAGTCTCCCGCCGCGCTGACTTATTTCCCTGGTTGGCGCCGTGCTGTGGCATCAACTGGAGGAGACCGGGCTTCGAGTCTGCGAGCACAGCCCGTGTAACGGCTTTGTCATGCTAGCAGGGCAGGAGAGAGAAAGTTGCACATATCAACAAATACATCGATACATCGCGACATGACGCACTTTTACTTACCCCTCCTTACACGCCCACACCGGCCGTTGCAAGTGCGGTCTCCGCCACCGGTCTAGGTCGAGGCGCTATCGCAGGCGCCATAGGTGTGCCTCGGTGTGATGAAAATTTTGACAACACAGAATTTCCACGTCAGTTTGGTGGTTAAATCAATGAGAAATGTTTCAAAAAAATTTTTAATCGAAAACAACAAATATCCATTGAATACCTGTGGGGGAGAACAAAGAATTTTATTACAGGTATGCTTGGTGCTCTGTTTGGAACCACGCTGCAAATAGCGGAGAAGAAATTCCTCAAGACTGTGTTTATGGTGACTCAATTCAGAAGCTTGCAGACTTTCATTTTGCGAATTATTGGTGTTAAACCTTACAGTACCCACTGAGAAAAATGCGTCAGTAACGGATACTGCTCTGGATTGCTGTTCGCCGTTCAAGCATTGTTACCCTGCCATCGTCAACGTATTAGTATTATTCGTCAGTCTAGATGCTGATTAAACTGTGAAGGTTTGTTTAGATTGCCAAACGCTACACGGGCTCATAAATGAAATCTACGTATTAGCGACGATCATAAGGATTAGAGGCTGACAGGGCGATCTTTTGCTCACTAATTACGACGAGCAGCACCAACGCATCCCTGAAGGTATGTGCACAGAAAGAGCCCAACCAGTCCAGCATTGGCAGCTCAGTACCAACAACGACAAATCGTACCCCGCTACCACTACAGAAACTGCAAGGGAGGAAGCTATTAGCGAAATGCTGACTGCATCTGGCCGACTGCGGATCAAGGGCGGTGAGTGTTAGCCGTTCTGGGACAATATTTGGATGCTTTCGTATCTGAGGTGAAGAAAAAGCAGACTAAGTGGTCAATAGTAAAGCACCGTATCAACACTGGACATCGTTCACCAGTTAGCTAGCTCTTCTATGAGTCTAGGCAGTCGCCAGTCGGAAGACACATAATTCTGGTAGGAGATGCTGCATGGTCATTCAAACTTCAGACAGTCCTTGGTCCTCTCCTGGGCCAATTGTGAAGAAGTGTAGAATATGGCCTTCTTGCGGTCGACTGAAGAAAATCTTGAATAACATGTCTACACATTGCCGCGTACTGATGACATCCTAAACTGCTTGAAAGTGGCAAAGTGTATCTCTAGTAATGATTTGCAAACAGACGACTAGCAAAATGAGGTTGAGGAGCGTGACCGGACCTTTGACGTATGGTGGGTAACCTGCTTAGTTACCATTAATGAACGAAGCTTGATTGCTACTGGGATGACACTGTCGCCTTTGGAAGACATCTGAATAACATCTAAACTGCATGACAACCTTTATGGGATCTGTTCAGACTGATTTCCGATTCCGAAAACGTGCACCTTCACCACGTAGAAAACAAGAAGCTTTGAGCATTTAGTTCGTACCAAAGGAGTCCTTCCTGATCCAGTGGAAATAATAGCCGTAACGATCCTCGACACATTCATGAGTGAGAAGTTCTGGTTGTTGTTTTTTGGGGACGAGATCATACAGCGAGGTCATCGGTCTCATCGGATTAGGGAAGGACGGGCAAGGAAGCCGGCCGTGCCCTTTCACAGGAACCATCCCGACATTTGCCTGGAGCGATTTTGGAAAATCACGGAAGACCTAGATCAGGATGGCCGGACGCAGGATTGAACCTCGTCTTCCCGAATGCGAGTCCAGTGTGCTAACCAGTGCGCCACCTCGCTCGGTGGAGAAGCTCTCTCACAATGTGCTCATACTACTTGCGATTTATAAGGAACTCCTGTTTTGTGTACCAATGCACTTCATCTGCGCGTATTTCAGGGAGCCTTAAAATCTTCCTGTAACGAGAGCCACAAACATGTTTGCTTGCCCTTAGGTTGTCTCTGACATCTTCTGCAGTACCAGCACTGCATAACGAGAAAGCCGAGACAGAACGTTTCCCTGACGCTAGCACTTGTGGAGTGGGTTCAGTCCTAGTATTCAGGGAGGTGCTTCCGCCCTACTCTCCACATTCGAAATGAACTACCTGCAACTGAGAAAGTGTGTCTTTCAGTTAGTTGAATCATTAAAATATTCTTGGCATATTTATTTGGCTAACCATTCACCAGTGCGATGGACCATAACAACAGTGAAGAAGGAGGTACTGATCAAAGGAGGATTACAATTAAAAAAGGGAACATCGTATTAAAATTACTGTAACCTGATGGGGCAGAAAAGGTTGGTTATCATCCCGACACATATACAGTCAGCTATTTTCCTATTTTTCCATAAACTCCAAAATCTGATCACCTGGAATTCGTAAAGACTACCTTAGTCTCAGTTATCTCTGGGCAGGACTCTACCGCTCTGTTGGCCACTATCTGAGCTACTGTAAGGAATGCCAGCGATGGAAGCGCACGCCACGGCTACCTCCGGGACATCTGGTACCAATTCTGCCCGCAGCAGCACCATTGCACAGAACTGATACCGACATCTAGAGGAGCTGCCCTAAGTTGACATATAATTATTTTGGCTGAATACCTCACATTTTATGGTTTCACCAAGGCAGTGTCACTTCTCAAAGCTTCGGATGTTGCTATGATCCATGTACTATACATCATTTTGAAGTACAGTGCTCCAACACTGGTCATAGAAAGGTTTCCTTGTTGAGGTTAGAATGTGAGGTAATTTCATGTTGCGATATCACCCACAGGATGGCGACTCCTGGCCAGGCACACACGATTGGCCTCAGAGAACATTTTAATGAGACCTTGGCAGATCTATTGGAGATGCAGACTGATGTCAAACAGGAGTGGAATACAAAATGCCCCGTGTAACATTCTTGAACACAGCAGAAAAACAGACTTCACGACAGTCGTGAGACAGAAATGAAAACAGATACACAGCGCCCGTTTCATCGCGACAATACTCAGTACAGCTGCACGAAACACATCACCAAGACAAAAGAAGCAAGATAGCTGACTCACGTACAGACCTTCAACACACCCACGAAAAAGACCGAGATCACTATGGTGCCTAATGCCATCCTGTGAGATACAGCCAGGCAGATTTGATATGGACATTTAAACCTGTGTAGGAAGGTGAACTCCAGGAAAAGATACTAAAGCAGATCTACTTTGTGCTGTATCGTATTCTTTGTCGGTTCTCAGATGCCACTTCCAAAGTCGAGGATTGTAACCCCCTCATCAAGAGGACCAATATGTAGAGATGTCGTCCATGTACTTCATATGACGACCTACTAGAGTTCTGAGGGGCAGATAACTCTGGAAGCTCCTCAGTCAAGGAAACTGAAGACCACCTCGACGACTGTGAAGCTTTGTCAGAGCGACTACCTTCAATGTTTGTCATCTTGCAGTGGATGTTACAACACGATTGAAACGTGAGAATCCCAGCATTGCCACGCCGAGCTTCACTGACAGGATTTAGATCCAGGGTGTTGCAGTCGGCTCCAGTGAGAACATCAGAAACAGCAAGTCGCTGTTTCTCCAGGAGAGGGAGAAATGCCGTGGACTGCACTGTATGCAATGTGGTGTAACGGTTAGCCGTCATTGTCAGGCATGCCGATTAGATTAGATTAGATTCCAGTTTCGTTCCATAGACCCAAGGATGAGATGATTCTCGTGGGTGTGGAACACGTCATAAATTATAACATAGGAAGCATAGAACATTTGAATATAAAACTCACTTCCCCTATCATTTGTCAAGAGATAGTCAAAACATGTGCCTTACTGCTTACGTGAGGGGTAGCTTTCTTATCATGCAGTGGGCCTGCGTTTCATTCCCGGCCGAGTTGGAGGTTTCCTCTGTTCGTGTCTTAGGGGTTGTGTTGTCCTCATCATCATTTCGTCATCATTGACACGCAGGTCGCCCAATGGGGCGTCACCTGAAATAAGACTTGAAACTCGATAGCCGAACTTCCCAGAATTGGGCCTCCTGACCATCAATACCAAACGATCATATCATTTTGTCAAAATATATGATTACATTACAGTAAATTGGAACTGATAATATTTGGAGAATTCATACACTGTCAGAAGGTAACATAGTTAAGTTCGTTTAATAAATTTATCATACACAAAATACCTAATCCTGTTGTGACCAAGTGATGTCATTGCGAGGTGCCGGGGCTAGCAGTGTATTTAACACTAAATTCTTCTAGAATCTACATATGTAAATGATGCTCTAAGCACCCCCTATTCTAACACCGACTTTTGCTGTTGCACATGGATTTAAAAAAAATATGCTAACTGACTGTAATCAACCCTGCCAGTGGAGTAGAAAAGAGTTTGCCACCTGCAATAATTTAATTTGATAAATAAGTTAAATAAACGAAGGTTTCATTAACGTAGTGAGAAATGATAGGGTTGCTCTACCGATTAACAGAATGAAAGTTCTGTCCAAAATAACAATATGATTTATTAAGACTAAACACAAAATAATAAACAAAAACACATGAAACATTTACAATACGTCAAATTGGCTCAAATTAGATACTCAGACAAACGCTGTGAAGGTGAAGTTGTCCCTAAACTAGATTGTGAGGATTATGACAAAGTGGTATGTGGAGCCAATTCCTTGCCACTCAAATCTTAAGAGAGACACACAGCTAACCCAACATTAATTGCTGCTACATTAGTGAGAACTCAGACGATGAACACCCAAGACAGAACAAAGTTCGAGAAAGACGTACAGGCGCGCTCTGCTTAGCTCTGATTATCAGCTAGGAAAATCCCTGTCTGCCGGTGCTGCGGACATACATTACCAAACTGTCTTCTTAACTGCAAGAACACGATCTGGCGTACCGGAGGCGATGGCTGGTTGCTTCGACGTCCCGTCGTGGTGATGATAATGCCGCGAGTATAGCCTGAAACTAATTATCCTGGTCTGGTTGTTCCAGATTAAATACTTCCTAGTAATACAAATGCGCCTCTGAGGTAGACGAAGAAGGCTCGCCACACAATCACTGACGGTACAGTGATTGATTTTATCAAGCGAAGTCACACTGTAACTCCGATACAGTCAACTTTAGCCAAAACTGCTCAAGACAGACAACATAGGTCGCTTGTACGCAGAATGCTCAATTGCCAACTGTATTCAGAAAGTTACGTTGAAGTCGAAACTTCAGCAACTTCGTCAAACAGTTACAATTAAATAAAAGTATATTAGACAACCAACGGAAGGCCGGCTGTCCAGAGCGGCGAGGGCTCAGTCTTGTAACCTACTTCGACCAAAAGGCGAGAGACGACTACCACAAGAGCACCCGTACAAACCGAACACAGAACATTCCCGCCCCCACGACAGTGGCCGTGGTTAACCGTTCCAATCAGCAACTCGAAAACCGGCGGAAAATTCCACTCTATTGCCGGAGCACTACCATTCCACCAATGGAGATTCTTGGCGCCAATTTCTGCGCCGATTTTGCTACGTCACGGAGCTATGCCCTGAGCAAGCCAATCACAGTTACTATATGGCAGAACACGCGGGAAGTTGCGCGCCAAGGCTCCTTGGGAACACAAGACATTCCCACGCCTCGCTGGTAGCCCGCCAGAAAGTGTTTTTGCTAAGTTTCTGCGAAGTAACGGAACCTCTAGCCCAGCCGCTACTTCAGACCCCTCCGGGCGTGTCTTTTGACAATGTCGGCGTCTGGAAAACATTCACTCGACTCCCTCACACCCGTCGGCTTACCCTTTCAAGATCGGCGGAGCCCGCCTGTCACCGGACCACCTGCGTGACGAGAGATGCTGCGTGGGAAGTCCGCGTGTGAAGGAATAGCAACTTTTCATTGCATGCAATTAGAGAGGAAAATCGTAAGATAGAAATATAAGAGGGGGGCTTCTGCCACCTCTCATAGCCCCTACGCCATTTTAGATTGTAATTGGTGAGTGGTTGGCTCACTTAGGAGCAAGGTAGTGAGTCAATCGCCCAAGAACAATCCTACAAACTGACTCCACAAGCCGCACTCTATAAAAAAAATCACTGCAACTGAAAAATGCAGCTCATAGAGGGAGGATTATTTATGATGTAGCCAACTTCACCTTCTTAATGTGGCACTCTAACACTCACATCACACATCCATACCCAGGGAGCCCCTTCCAAACATCGATTCACACAGATATTCACTCTCTAAATATGGCCCGGGCATGTGAGCCAAATATGGAGAAATTTATTCTTTACAATCAGAGTTGGAGTGCTCCGCAATTAAATGCCCAAGATTTTACAACAATTTGAATCATTAAACTAACCTGAACTCACTCACACATGATACTATTTAAGTTAATAATCTCTTTGTGAGCTTTCAGAATCTAATTACAACCTCCGATTCATTGTCTCCCTGCAGCAAGAATAACCTTTACAAAATGTTCCCTGAACTGATGGTCCATTCACAATGACAGTGGTGGTATCTGCTTTAGTTTATGGGGACTTCAGGCACACTGTTTGCATACACACAACAATAAATACAAAATACAAACAAAAAAAATGGTGTGGAGAACAATAACGAAATTTGTAATTTGTGCGCCCTACTCTATCACTTACATAAGAATTACAGTGTAAAACACAAACACATACAAGGTATAACATACATTACAAAAACAACATTGGCGAAAGAAATTTGGGAAAAAACCAAGGTTCATGGGGCGTCAAGTTGTGCTTGCACATTGCACAATGTTCACGACTGTGCTGAGAATGAGGCACTAAATCACATTGTTAGAAATATTCGAAGCACTTCACAAATTCCACAGTACTGACATCACATAGGGCTAAACGTCGGGTGTTGTTGCTACGTTGTTGCAACAGCAATAGGGTGTGCTGGAGCATCTGCAGTACTCTGTTGAGATTGCAGCAAGACCCACGCATATGATCACGGCAGTACAGTAGGAAGTCACAGTGATAGGCTCTCCTCACGTCGATTAATTGTCTCTGAGGTCTACTTGTTGGGATACATCACTAGTCTAGGTCTCTTCTCTCGCTGGACAGTACTTTACATTTCCCAATATTGCAGTTCGACGAGGGATGATGGCACGTGGAGTGACTCCACAAGTGGGTGAGGTGATCCATACAGGATCGAACTAGGAGCGACGATTGCTACAATTGGTCTCTAATAGAGACGAGAAGTTAGAAATGAGACCATTCATTTGTTAGAGTGTGTGGCACGATACTGCTTTGTGTATGCAGATCGGCCAATGCTAGTGAGTTGTAAAAACCCAAACAGGTGAGTATATAGCGTCCCTTTCTGTCCTGAGGCACATGAGGCGCAGGTTCTGACACGATATGTGATCTTCTTCGTGTACTCACGACAACGTGGTCTGCCACAGGGAATCCCTCCAAACGGCTGCCGCATCTGGAGAGCTAGCAGGCTGTCGCGTGTGGGTCGCGTGTCAGTGTCAACGGCCAGCCTCACTTTCGCTTGTGGCCCAGCGAGGATCCCGCCTAATCCCTCAGGTATACGGCCCGGTGACTGTCAGCTTGCAGGACCGGATGCTCCCCTTCTTGCAGGTAGCCGAAGACCTCTTGTTTTTGCTCTGGCTGGCCTCTGCATTGCCACGATACCCGTCGTCTGCACAGTTCTGACAAAAATCTTATGCCTAACTTTTTCCCATGACCTTCTATGTTATAATAAATTTACATAATGACACATTGATGGTCTGTCATTTCAGACACTCTTATTTTACTTTTATAGTTATTAAACTATGGCTATCATTATAACAAGATCGTGGTGTATGTAATCTAGATGTGAAAATAATTTATCTTGATATTTGTGTAGAGACCGGTCTCACTACTGTACATGGTGTGTGACGCTATACTGGATGAACAGCTAAATGTGCGGGCCCGCACTGATATTACTATTACTTATATAGAGCGACAGTAGACATGCTCAAGAGTTAACTACCAACTGCCAACGATCTACATTCTATGTCTTTTGAATAAATTAGGTGATTATGCAGGTGGAAGTTTTACTGAGTTACAAAGAACATGCAACTATTCTACCTTCGCTCGCCTGTCGTCCCTCCACTTGGGGTCTGTGGTTTGGTGACCTGAAACATAGCATCCCAACAGGCGCGCGCCAAACACTTGTGGTAGAAAACCCCCACAATATTAATCTAGTTATTGTTAAATCCTACAGTTTAAGCTATCCTAGTATATCGTACCTTTTTTTTACGTTATACAATACTCTTACATAATTCCTGTTACGCTGAGATGTCTCGCTGCTCGCCACTAATGACGACGACAGTGATGTGCGCGCCGTACGACATGGCCTCCGAGTTCTCACTACGCCTCACTGAAACTCCAGAGACTGGGTTAGCCATGGCTATACACGACAATAAATTTATAGTTGATTTTAATTTTGTATGTGATGCAGTTTTAGCAATGAAAGCGCACCTTTCCAGAGGCAATGTAATATGACCAAGCCAAGACTGGTTCCTGTTGAGGATTCAGTCGCCCACCACACGCCAGCTACACAGTATGTCACAAATATCCAAGTATAAGTCCCTGGTTATTCATCTGTGACAGTCGCAAGCAGCATGCTAAACCCCCAACCAGCACATTGGCATTGTAGGCTTTATGCCCGCATTTCTACCGTCTAGGGCACCATTGGAGTCAAACGCTCACAGGTTCACCCAGACTTGCAAGACAACGATGCTGGTGCATCACTGGAAAAACTATACTGCCCATATTCATCCTCGAAATAACGCAATATACCACAATCTTGCAGTGCACTGTTGCGTGCCTGCAAGCATTGGTATGAACGTCTCACGAACTGGTTGTGGCCGCTATTGAGCGTATCACGACTTCTCAGAACGCTTCTAAAAGCACGTTCTTGTATGCGCCCGTTTGTGCGACATCTCCTCACTCATCATTATCCCTCAACATGGACACCAGACAGGACATTGGAAGTCGCGAACATAAACAAAAAGAGGATAGCGGCAGTAAATTCTTATGCAAGACAATGCAGCGTGTTAATACTTTAGCAATCTTAATCTATTAATGCAACGATTATTGTTCCCCGAAGAAAGGTTCATACACTCCTGGAAATTGAAATAAGAACACCGTGAATTCATTGTCCCAGGAAGGGGAAACTTTATTGACACATTCCTGGGGTCAGATACATCACATGATCACACTGACAGAACCACAGGCACATAGACACAGGCAACAGAGCATGCACAATGTCGGCACTAGCACAGTGTATATCCACCTTTCGCAGCAATGCAGGCTGCTATTCTCCCATGGAGACGATCGTAGAGATGCTGGATGTAGTCCTGTGGAACGGCTTGCCATGCCATTTCCACCTGGCGCCTCAGTTGGACCAGCGTTCGTGCTGGACGTGCAGACCGCGTGAGACGACGCTTCATCCAGTCCCAAACATGCTCAATGGGGGACAGATCCGGAGATCTTGCTGGCCAGGGTAGTTGACTTACACCTTCTAGAGCACGTTGGGTGGCACAGGATACATGCGGACGTGCATTGTCCTGTTGGAACAGCAAGTTCCCTTGCCGGTCTAGGAATGGTAGAACGATGGGTTCGATGACGGTTTGGATGTACCGTGCACTATTCAGTGTCCCCTCGACGATCACCAGTGGTGTACGGCCAGTGTAGGAGATCGCTCCCCACACCATGATGCCGGGTGTTGGCCCTGTGTGCCTCGGTCGTATGCAGTCCTGATTGTGGCGCTCACCTGCACGGCGCCAAACACGCATACGACCATCATTGGCACCAAGGCAGAAGCGACTCTCATCGCTGAAGACGACACGTCTCCATTCGTCCCTCCATTCACGCCTGTCGCGACTCCACTGGAGGCGGGCTGCACGATGTTGGGGCGTGAGCGGAAGACGGCCTAACGGTGTGCGGGACCGTAGCCCAGCTTCATGGAGACGGTTGCGAATGGTCGTCGCCGATACCCCAGGAGCAACAGTGTCCCTAATTTGCTGGGAAGTGGCGGTGCGGTCCCCTACGGCACTGCGTAGGATCCTACGGTCTTGGCGTGCATCCGTGCGTCGCTGCGGTCCGGTCCCAGGTCGACGGGCACGTGCACCTTCCGCCTACCACTGGCGGCAATATCGATGTACTGTGGAGACCTCACGCCCCACGTGTTGAGCAATTCGGCGGTACGTCCACCCGGCCTCCCGCATGCCCACTATACGCCCTCGCTCAAAGTCCGTCAACTGCACATACGGTTCACGTCCACGCTGTCGCGGCATGCTACCAGTGTTAAAGACTGCGATGGAGCTCCGTATGCCACGGCAAACTGGCTGACACTGACGGCGGCGGTGCACAAATGCTGCGCAGCTAGCGCCATTCGACGGCCAACACCGCGGTTCCTGGTGTGTCCGCTGTGCCGTGCGTGTGATCTTTGCTTGTACAGCCCTCTCGCAGTGTCCGGAGCATGTATGGTGGGTCTGACACACCGGTGTCAATGTGTTCTTTTTTCCATTTCCAGGAGTGTATATTTGCCTATTCTACTATGCACATCATTTGCACTACTACTATAGCAAGGTTCATGTATTTGCCCATTCTACTATGTACACCACTTACACTACTACTATTCCACGGACTTCTTTATGTGAGAGATGTGGTGGAGTCCTATGGACTTCTTTCCTTTCAGCGTCTCCAATTCATAAGCATTGTGGTGAGCTGCTCTCCTTATACGGTACGGGCCATTGTAAACAGAATAGAATTTTTGGCATTTCATTTTTTGTTTGTTCGGAAGTCGGAAAGACTTCACGAGCACCCTTTGTCCAATTTGGAAGTGTCGTAGACGAGCTCCCCTGTTGGCACGTCTCTTCCTGACCTCTGCTGAAGCCCGTATCCTCTTGAGAGCCGAATCCACTATGGCTCGGTGCTGCGTTCGCGCCCTTGGTGGGAAGTTTACGTCTTCGGTTATCAAGTCCTTAGGAATCCGGTTTTTCAGTACTGTAATGGGTGCCAATTTTGTTATCCCATGGGGTGCCTCATTGATCACCTCCTGGAAGTCTTTAAGGAAAACGTCCCATGTCGTGTGCTGTTTGTTACAGTACAACCGGCACAAGTTTCCGAGTTCCTTAATAACCCGTTCTGCAGCATTCGAGCTCGGATGGTGTGAAGATATAAAAATGGGATCAATTTTACATCCACGCAACGTCTCCTTCCATGTTTTTGACTTAAACTGTGGTCCGTTATCATAAATAATTCTACTCACATAACCAACCTGTGGTAGGAAATCCCCGATCAGGGCTCGTGATACAGTTCGTCCTGTCGCCCTCTTCAGTGGCGTAAAGGTAACGTATTTGGACGTTAGTTCAACAAACACTACTACGTAAGTATATCCTCTTCTTGTTCTTGGCAAAGGTCCCATCAAATCTGTTGCTGCTAATTGTCTTAATTTGGTCGGTACGATTGGGTATAATGGTGCCTGCATGCTCACAGTGGTGTGCTTAGCCTTTTGGCAGTCTTTACACACCGACAGTACCCTCTGAATTCGACGCTCCATGTTTCGAAAGTAACACATGCTCCTTAGCTTGAGATTGCACTTGCGTGGTCCGAAGTGTCCATAGCTGAGGTGAGTATGCCATATGACCTTGTTTATTAGGTGTTCAGGGATGCATATCCCCCATTCAGTGTCATTGGCATAATTTCGGTGGAAAATTATGCCTTTCCGCAAGAGGTAGAACTGCCTGACGGTGGAGTGTCTTCTGTCTATCCATTTCTGTTTCAATAAAACTAGAGCAGGGTCCTTGTCTTGCTCCTTCTTTATGTCCTGCATACTACAGGTAATAAAGTTTTCAAAGGCTACTTTCTGCATTTAGAAAAGGCAGTAGTGATTTTCCTCCAGATCTCCTTCCATGTTGTGCTCAAATCCGATCGGTGATCGTGATAAGGCGTCTGCAATAATGTTCTGACTGCCGGGGATATATCCTATCGACAAGTTGTATTGCTGCAGATATGATGCCCACCTAATGAGCCGCCTGTGATTAAGCTTTGCAGTCATCAAGAACTCGAGTGCCTTGTGGTCAGTGTAGACCCTCGTCTTGCGACCAAACAGAAGGTATCTGAATTTTTCAAACACCCATACAATAGCCAGCGCCTCTATCTCGTTTACTGAGTAATTCCTCTCACTCTTGGCTAGTACTCTGCTACCAAACGCAATTGTCTTCCACACCCTGTTTCCTTCATGTAAATAGTCTTGGAACACCATGACACCCAGACCTGAGTATGAACTGTCCGTGACTATGCAAAGCTCTTCTGCTAAATTAGGGTGTGAGAGGATGGGTGCTTGTAATAATGCGAATTTTAATGCTTTCCATTCGGATTCGGCCGCCTCATCCCATTCCCAAGGAATCTTCTTTCCTGTAAGTTGATGCAACCTAGGACTGCTCTGAGTTTTGACATGTATAAAGCGGTTATAAAAATTTATAATCCCCAAGAACCCACTTAACTGCTTCTTTGTCGTAGGAATGGGAAACTTTTCAATCGCTTCGATCTTTTCGGGATTTGGCGCAATGCCCTCACCCGTGATGATATGTCCTAGAAATTTGACAGAGGACGTCCCAAAATTCGATTTTTCGATATTGATAGTCACTCCGTATTCCTTGAATGTCGCAAGGAGTTCACCGAGGACCGCATTGTGCTCTCCCCAAGATTTCTCCGCGATCAGCAAATCGTCCACATAGCTGGTGACATGACGTTTCAAATTATCGCTTAGTATGCTGTCCAGCCCCCGAATGAATGCGGCAGACGAAATGTTTAAACCAAATGGCAGACAACGAAACCGGTAACATCTTCCAAATGCTAAAAAGGCTGTGTTCTGTCTGCAATTTGGATGGAGCTCGATCTGCCAGAAACTCGATTTTAGATCAACTGATGAGAAGATTGATATTCCATGGAAGTTTTGTAAGAGCTCCTCTAATCGTTCCGGTCTGTCTGTTTCGGGTTCTATTATGGTATTAATCTGTAGCGAGTCCAAGACTAAACGAATACTACCATCTGCCTTCTCGACTACTCTTAACGGGTTATTATAGGCTGAAGCCGTAGGTTCTATTATTCTTTCACTCAGCATTCGCGTAATTTCAGCTGCTACTTTCTGTCGATATGCCAAGGGGATTGGGTAGGGTGGCACACGAAACTGGTTGTGCGGACGTACACGGAATTCGTATTGGAAGTTCTTTGTTGATCCTGTCTTGGGAATGAAAACCTCCGCATGTTCTACTAGTAATTTATGAAGTTCTTTGCGGTGGTCGCACCTTATATTCTTTATTGCTTCCACTTTTTCTCCTATTTTCTCCTTTATTTCTCCCATTACTACGACTTCATTCTCATCCGTGTCCTCTCCCCTGCCCGCAACGTCGACCTGTTCTTCCTTTCTGTCTTTCTGACACGCATAGTTTATTCGAATACAGTTAGACGGTAGTTGAGCTGGGATCAGCTGGTCGTCGAACTTAATGTGGACGGGATTCCCTTTCCTCAAAACCACTTCACCTCGTCCTAGATCAACTATCGCTTCATGTTCATTTAGGAACTCCGTTCCTATTATCATGTCGATCGCCAGATTTGGCACGATCCAGAAGTTAGACTCTATTTTGTGTCCTTGGCAGGAGAATTACAGTCTTGTTTGTTGGGTGACCTCCGTACATTTACCCGCTAATGCCCCTTTTATTTTGGTTTTCTTAACCGATAGGACAGGCCAGTCCATCTCCTGAGAGCACCTCTTGTATGCTGCCTCAGATATTGCTGTTATGTAGCTTCCACTATCTATTATCGCATTCATACTCTTTTCAGCTATTGCTAATGTGATAAGAGGCTGCCAATTCTGTCGAGGAGTTGTTTTATGTTCTTCGAGCAGGATTTCTGATAAATCTTCGTAATTTATCATCAGTAGTTGGCCAGGTCCGAGATTACGTGCGAAATTCCGGCGGCCTGTGTTCGCACTAGTCTGGCGTCAATCCCTTGTTAAGCTCCCCCTCCTCTGACGTGCATTAGGATTTGCGAGTCTAGTTTCAATCTCCTGGCTCCACTGTTGTTCTTGGTTTCGCTCTCTCCAATTACGGTCGCTTTGCCGTTCGTTATTCCTCCTATCCCAGATTCCTTGTCTAGATTGACCCTGCTCCCTGACGTTCTGGTTTCCGTGTCTTTGGTTTCCATAACCTTGAATAGCGTAACCTTGGCTTCCGTAACCCTGGTTTCCTAACTGACCAGTGCAATTATGCGATCTGTTGCCGTCTTCCCTTCCTGGCCCGTGGTATTTGTTACTTTGCCCCTTCTTCCTGTCCTTTGCGTCTTGTTTATCAAAGACAACTTCGAATTCGCGCAATAGACTCTTGAATGCTTCTATGTCATATCCACACTTCCCGACAAGTGTCTGTTGGTACCTAACTGGCAATTTGGGAAAGCAAAATTTAATGATTTCTCCGTTGCTATATGGATTATCTAAACATTGATTCTTCTTGAGTAAATCACCAAGAAATTTGGTTGCGCTCCTATGCCCGGACACTTCCAGTTCAGGACAAAATATTATTTCCTCTTTAATCCTGTCTTGCGTTTCCTTTGACCAGTAGGTCCGCAGGAATGCACCAACAAATTCCTGATAAGTCCGACACGTCGCTGCCATACCTCGCATCTTTTCCGCGGCTTGGCCTTCGATGTGTCCACACATGAATTCTAATTTTGCCTGGGTTGGCCATGATGCCGGTAATGAATTTGTAAACTGCATCACCGAGCTCTTGGGATGCATCGACCCTCCATTTTCTTTAAACTTCTGGAATTTTAGTATCGACAGGAACTGATTGTGATCAAAATCCTGTCTGATCCTCGCACTGGTGTTGTCACTCGTTTCCGATACTTGCACGTCTGTTGAGTGTCCTGATCTATCTTGCTGATAACTGTGATGTGCTACCTATGTATCACAGTGGAAGTGGCACGCAGAATTCACTCTCCTAAGTGGGATACAATTATTAGAGCTATTACTCGCTGTTTCTGCGTGTGCATTGTTAGTTCCGCACTCGGTCATTGGGCTAGAGCACGGCGGGCTTTTCCTCGGAGACACAATTCTGTGTACTCCATCATTGGTAACCGAACGTGCAGTGCTCGTGTGCCCGTTTTGCTCTACTTTTGCTATCCGACTCTCTACTTCTTCCATTCGTTTCGTGGTGTTCGCAACCGCGATATTACCTTGAGTTTTTAAGAACGCTAGGGATTTTGAGTGGGATTGTGTTGTACGTCGCAAGCGACCTGCGAGTTTAGAAGTTGCTTCCGCGACTTTCATTGCCCCTATTGCCGCCGTTTTGGCCAGGCCTGCTACTTTTTGTGCAGCCATTGACATTTGTTTTACTTCTCCACATTCTTTCTTTATTGTTAGTAATTCCCCACGAATTTCCCCTATATGCGAAATTATAGTCTGAGTGTCCTTCTTACGCTGTTTCTCATCTTCTTCTTTCTTTGGTCGTAGGAAGCTCAGTATTGGGTTAATGTCATCTTTTTGATCCTCGTCACACATGGGCGATGTAACTCTGGACACCTGGGCACTAGAGCTCTGACGTGACCGAGCTGGCCCCTGTCTGCTCTCGTTCGTTTGATTATAAACTTTTGCTGCTGTCTCGACCTGTGTGCCTGTCTCTGTTTCATCCTCTACCTCATTATCATAATCACGGTCGCGACGTTGCTCTAAGATCACGACCAAATCACCGTCCTCATCAATGACCCTGTCGTCCCGTCAGTAACGTGCCCCTTATCCATTATAGTATCCACTTTTGTTTTAACTTCGCTCACTAATAGTCGTGCTTTACTTCTCGTGATCATTCATGAGAAACAAAATTTATCTAAAATACACAGTGAAAATAATCCACTACCTGTATTTTTACACATAGACATAAAATTTCAACAACGCTGTTCCAACGCTGTAATTACAAACACAATTTGATGTGGTACAGAAACCGCACACAAATCCGACAAAGTGCGATGTGGTACGGACACCACATCAACGAAACACAAAAAACAATGAACAAAAAAAATATATACACTGAAAACAAAAACTGTAATCAAGCGCCGCTACTTAAAAACTAATCGTGGAACTACAAGAAAAAGAACTTGGGTATTAATTATTAAAAAAATAGAGAAAAGGAATTTCAATGTTCCTACTAAGAATACTGTTTGTTAATCAGTGATTCACAGGAAAGGTCCGAGGCATTTTATGCGAGGTGCTGGGGCTAGCAGTGTATTTAACACTAAATTCTTCTAGAATCTACATATGTAAATGATGCTCTAAGCCCCCCCCCCCTAGTCTAACTCCGACTTTTGCTGTTGCACATGGATTAAAAAAAATACGCTAACTGACTGTAATCAACCCTGCCAGTGGAGTAGAAAAGAGTTTGCCACCTGCAATAATTTAATTTGATAAATAAGTTAAATAAACGAAGGTTTCATTAACGTAGTGAGAAATGATAGGGTTGCTCTACCGATTAACAGAATGAAAGTTCTGTCCAAAATAACAATATGATTTATTAAGACTAAACACAAAATAATAAACAAAAAAAAACATGAAACATTTACAATACATCAAATTGGCTCAAATTGGATACTCAGAGAAACGGTGTGAAGGTGAAGCTGTCCCTAAACTAGATTGTGAGGATTATGACAAAGTGGTATGTGGAGCCAATTCCTTGCCACTCAAATCTTAAGAGAGACACACAGCTAACCCAACATTAATTGCTGCTACATTAGTGAGAACTCAGACGATGAACACCCAAGACAGAACAAAGTTAGAGAAAGACGAACAGGCGCGCTCTGCTTAGCTCTGATTATCAGCTAGGAAAATCCCTGTCTGCCGGTGCTGCGGACATACATTACCAAACTGTCTTCTTAACTGCAAGAACACGATCTGGCGTACCGGAGGCGATGGCTGGTTGCCTCAACGTCCCGTCGTGGTGATGATAATGTCGCGAGTATAGCCCGAAACTAATTATCCTGGTCTGGTTGTTCCAGACTAAAGACTTCCTAGCAATACAAATTCGCCTCTGAGGGAGACGAAGAAGGCTCGCCACACAATCACTGACGGTACAGTGATTGATTTTATCAAGCGAAGTCACACTGTAACTCCGATACAGTCAACTTTAGCCAAAACTGCTCAAGACAGACAACATAGGTCGCTTGTACGCAGAATGCTCAATTGCCAACTGTATTCAGAAAGTTACGTTGAAGTCGAAACTTCAGCAACTTCGTCAAACAGTTACAATTAAATAAAAGTATATTAGACAACCAACGGAAGGCAGGCTGTCCAGAGCAGCGAGAGCTCAGTCTTGTAACCTACTTCGACCGAAAGGCGAGAGACGACTACCACAAGAGCACCCGTACAAACCGAACACAGAACATTCCCGCCCCCACGACAGTGGCCGTGGTTAACCATTCTAATCAGCAACTCGAAAACCAACGGAAAATTCCACTCTATTGCTGGAGCACTACCATTCCACCAATGGAGATTCTTGGCGCCAATTTCTGCGCCGATTTTGCTACGTCATGGAGCTATGCCCTGAGCAAGCCAATCACAGTTACTATACGGCAGAAAACGCGGGAAGTTGCGCGCCAAGGCTGCTTGGGAACACAAGTCATTCCCACGCCTCGCTGGTAGCCCGCCAGAAAGTGTTTTCGCTAAGTTTCTGCGAAGTAACGGAACCTCTAGCCCAGCCGCAACTTCAGGCCCCTCCGGGCATGTCTTGTGACAATGTCGGCGTCTGGAAAGCATTCAATCGACTCCCTCACACCCGTCGGCTTACCCTTTCAAGATCGGAAGAGCCCGCCTGTCACCGGACCACCTGGGTGACGAGAGACGCTGCATGGGCAGTCCGCGTGGGAAGGAATAGCAACTTTTCACCGCATGCAATTAGAGAGGAAAATCGTAAAATAGAAATATGAGAGGGGGCTCATGCCACCTCTCATCATAACAGAATCTAACGTTTCTACTTAAGCAGTTCTAATAGTTCCTTATAACATACTCATATGTAGAGTAGAAGGAGTTGTCTACCAAAAACGTGTTTCAAACTCTGCTTTAATTGTGTTTTATCAGAAAGTTTTAATGGTGCTGGCAATTTATTGAAAATGTGTCTTCATGACTATTGGATCAATTTTGCACCTAGTTGAGTCATTTTAGGTCTTTATGTACAATGTTCTCTTCCTAGTACAGACACTGCATTGAAAAAGAGGCAACAAATTTCATTAAGAAATGAATATACTAAGAAGCAATGTTTACGATACCCAGTGCGATGAACAGGTTTCTACATGATGTTCCTCAATTTACTCCACAAATGAGTCTTATTATACTCCTTTTAACTCTAAAAACTTTTTCTCGATTTGACAAGTTATACCAAAATATGTTCACACATGAGAATACAGAATGAAAGTAAGCAAAGTATGCATTTTTTTACATCTGTATCGCCTACATCTGACGTCATTAGCATAGCAAATATAGACTTGCTTAGGCGCTTTATCAATTCTGTGATATGCCCTTCCCAAGTGAACTCATTATCGAGTTGTAATCCCAGAAATGTAACAATGTCAACCTCTTCTATCTGTATGTGTTCATATGTTAGACATATGCTGGGAGGAAGTCTCTTAACAGGTTATGAAATGCATAAGTTAAATGACTGCCGATCGCCCATTCAAACCCAACCACCAGCATCTATTTGTCATTTAGTGGTTTTCATTTCTGGAAAGTTTCTGAAATTTGAAATGTTCGTATAATATGGAATTTTCGATGCTGTAAAAACGGTAGCATTATCGATTCAGGAATCACTTGTCTTGCTTCTGTATGTTCGTGGTTGTAACAAACACGCTTTCGATTGTAAGTGTTGTGGTAGACTGATGGCTTTGTTTTGAGGTTTTGTCTCGATTGTAGTTAGAACATGACACCTTGATAGTTTGCCAGTTCATTAAAGGACCAAATAGAAAAAACTCATACAGGTAATACCACTGTGGTTAAAAATTGATTTGAAGAGGTACCGTTTATTGTTACATTGTCACAGATTAAGATTCATTATTATTTTCTCACAGAATATTGTTCACTGCTCCTGCTCTTTTACAAAACTAAGGAAGCCGCAGTACTGTTGGCTATGGTGATGTGCCGCAGGCTGTCCTACGTGTCCTCCGACGCCGAGATGTATTTGTAGCGTCTGCCATTCACACACACACACACACACACACACAGATACAGTTGGCAAAGCCAACATGTTATAATGGCAACATCGTTCCACCTACTGGTGGTCTGTTCAGTTTCCATATTGATCCACTCCACAACTTTCATTGCAAGAACTTTGGTGCACTGGGAGCCCCACACACATCCGCTTCAGTTACAGACCACTGCCTGACTCCTAGCTGTAGGTACCCTGCATGCCCACCACGGCTTGCCAACTTCCCCTGATGTCTATGCTACCTCTGTCTGCCTACTCTGTCTCTCACAATTTAATTATATAATGCAAGTTTGTTCTAGCGAAACTTATCAATTTACCAGCGGCTACAATATATTCACAATCAGATTTTACTAACTAAATAACTTTTCATTGTGAAATACTTTAGACAAATATGTAAAATTAATGACAATTATTTTATTAAAAGCAAGGATAACAAAACGATTAATTTGGTTATAGAAACTGTTGTGTATTCTGTGTAGTACACAAGAAACTCAAATCCATTGAGGAAGTGGTTGCAGCTGCATCCAAGATTGTTTGGGCAAGACTCAATAGCAGGACTGGTCATAAATTATAATTGGATTCTTGTATTGATAACCAAACTCACTTCGTAATGTTACTGAAAACTTGAGAGAGAACCATTAGATCATTAGTTGGTAAATTTCTCAATCATATTGTAATCACTGGATGAGACTTTAATTAAACAACTGGTGGGGATAATTACAATTTTGTTAGTGGCAGACGTGACGAGACATCCTGCGAAACATCAATAAATGCCTTCTCTGATAACTACCAACAACATATAGTTCACAATTCCAGTCATGACGGAAGTTGTGTATATTGGATCTAATGAAGCAAATACACCTGATCTGTCTGAGAATGTCTAGAGTGAACCTTGTCTCAACGACTATGAGGTAGCTGTAGCAACAACGCTTACCAGTTTAAAAAGGGCAACAGAAACAATTTCATGGATTTATATGTCCAGTAAAGTAGATTAAGATGAAGAAATTGTAGAGCTACTATGGCTCAAATTCAAAAGAATAGGTGACCATACCTTAGATAAATATGTACCTGGCAGAACAGTTCGTGGTCGATGGGACGTTCCTTGGTATATGGTCACAGTGAAGAAGTTTCTAAGGAAACAGAGACAACCGCATATTAGGTCTAAAACATGGAATACCGATGTACATAGAGGGATGCTCATTTGGCTTTAAAGTAGACAATGCGTGACGCCTTCAGTGAGTACCATAGTAGAATATTATCCAAAGATGTCACATAACACGAAGAAATATTGGGCATATGTAAAGGCTGTTAGTGGCATCAGAGTTAGTGCTCAGACACACATGGACAAGACAGGAACTGAAACTTTGGGTTTCAAGTGTTCCTTTACAAAGGCAAACTCACAAGTACTGCCCCAATTTTATTCTCGTGCCAGTGCAAAGACGACTGATATAGACATTAGCGTCAGTGGCGTTGAGGAACAGCTGAAGTCGTTACATTTGAACAAAGCTCCAAGGCTTTATGGAATCCCTGTCGGTTTCTATACCAGATTTGCGGCTCAGTTAGAACAACTTTTAACCGTTATACATCGAAAATCACTCGAATAGAACTCTATGCCGTTTGCTGGGAAGAATGCACGGGTCATACCTGTGTCCGCGAACTTACCGACAAATATCATTGGCAGCTATTTGTTGTAGAATCTCAGAACATACTCTGAGTTCAGAGACCTCCTCCATGCCAGCCATCACGGATTCTGTAAACATCGACGTCAGACGTTCAACTCGCTCTTTTTCCACATGAATCTCTGAAAGCCATGGATCAAGGCACTCAGATATGTGCAGTGTTTCTTGACTTCCGCAAAGCGTTCGATACAGTTCCCCACAGTCGTTTAGTGAACAAAGTAAGAGCATATGGACTATCAGATCAATTCTGTGATTGGATTGAAGAGTTCCTAGATAACAGAACGCAGCATGTCATTCTCAATGGAGAGAAGTCTTCCGAAGTAAGAGTGATTTCAGGTGTGCCGCAGGGGAGTGTCGTAGGACCGTTGCTATTCACAATATACATAAATGACCTTGTGGATGACATCGGAAATTCACTGAGGCTTTTTGCGGATGATGCTGTGGTATATCGAGAGGTTGTAACAATGGAAAATTGTACTGAAATGCAGGAGGATCTGCAGCGAATTGACACATGGTGCAGGGAATGGCAACTGAATCTCAATGTAGACAAGTGTAACGTGCTGCGAATACATAGAAAGAAAGATCCCTAATCATTTAGCTGCAATATAGCAGGTCAGCAACTGGAAGCAGTTAATGCCATAAATTATCTGGGAGTACGCATTAGGAGTGATTTAAAATGGAATGATCATATAAAGTTGATCGTCGGTAAAGCAGATGCCAGACTGAGATTCATTGGAAGAATCCTAAGGAAATGCAATCTCAAAACAAAGGAAGTAGGTTACAGTACACTTGTTTGCCCGCTGCTTGAATACTGCTCAGCAGTGTGGGATCCGTACCAGATAGGGTTGATAGAAGAGATAGAGAAGATCCAACGGAGAGCAGCGCGCTTCGTTACAGGATCATTTAGTAATCGCGAAAGCGTTACGGAGATGATAGATAAACTCCAGTGGAAGACTCTGCAGGAGAGACGCTCAGTAGCTCGGTACGGGCTTTTGCTGAAGTTTCGAGAACATACCTTCACCGAAGAGTTAAGCAGTATATAGCTCCCTCCTATGTATATCTCGCGAAGAGACCATGAGGATAAAATCAGAGAGATCAGAGCCCACACAGAGGCATACCGACAATTCTTCTTTCCTCGAACAATACGAGACTGGAATAGAAGAGAGAACTGATAGACGTACTCAAGGTACCCTCCGCCACACACCGTCAGGTGGCTTGCGGAGTATGGATGTAGATGTAGATATTTGATTCAACAACATACATAATATTATCATCGACAGCACGTTCATATGGGCTGTCAAGACATATTTTTGACTGCATTGAGAATTTGTTCGTAGGAAGCACACAGAGAAATCCGTGGAATCTTGGATGGAGAATTTGAACAACACGAATCACCAAGAGCATGCTATGAAGGGCAGTGCGAATGATCACAGGCTTATTTGACTGCCTGGAGATACGTGGGAAAATATTAACTGGGGACACTCCGGGAAAGATGTCGTCGTACTTATTGCGAGAAACATGTAAGAAAATGTCAAGAACTGTCTTTTTGGGCAAAAGCTAAAAATATTCTTCAGATCGTCACATCTATAGTAAAGATAAGTTGAGGCAAAGGACAGTTCTCACAGACATGTCCCAGAAGCCTTCGCACGCTGCACCCATGGATGGAACACAAACAAACCTCTACGTGGAAAAAATGATAGGATTAAGCTTAAGTACAGAAACAGCACAAAATTGCTGACAAAGATAACTGTGGAGAGACAGTAACAATTTGAAGCAAACAAAATGGCCTGAGAATTACGGGATTTTAATTTAGAGACATAGGTACCTGATTATTTACTAGCAGAAATATAAATTTGCTGGCTAATATATAAGACTTGCTGTACGTTTATATTTTTAATGCCACAAAGTTGTGATTACTCTCATAATTTTCGTACCAGTGCAATTTTACTCTGGTGGACAAATTTCGTTTTTGTCCATTGTACAATTTTACAGGACAATCGCCATCGGTAGAATATAATTCATATTGACTGTATAACTACGTCCTTTTTTATTCAGATACTTTTAGTGTAGAACAGTACTTGCTTCCTGGATTCCTTAAGGCATTCGATACAGTTTCACATTTTCGAATAAAGAATATAGTCCGAGCTTTCTGAGGATCGGCCCAGATTCGAGACTGGATTTAGCATTTAAAAGCAGATATGGACAGACATAAAGAAAACTTATGATGTCAGGAGTACTCCAATGGCAGTGTCACTGTTGTGATTTCCACTGTCCATTGTACATACGTTCCTGCTAATAACTTCAGGTACAATTAGAGAGTATAAGTAATGCCACTTACGTTTAATAATGCCAAGGTCATTGAAGAGACTTTTGCAACATGCTGAAATAGCAACTTCACTTAATTTTTCTTGCCAAACATACCCACATGCTGGTACAACATCAGTCTGTTGTGCACCTCGATGTAAAAGACGTCTCATATGGAATCCCATCCAGTGTGGACCCCATTGATATCTACGTGTGAAACTTGAATTCTAACAATACAGCTTTTTTGTAAGAAGGGAAGTTGTTTGTTGGGAATCAGTGATAAAGCTGTTACATTATTACCCAGACTGTTCCTGGTACTGGTTTGTTTATGCCCTCCATCAGCTTACTTGTGTCATCGGTAAACAAACAGATTCTGAAGAGGCCTTCATACCTATGGTGCATCCTTTGTATAGGTCAAGGTGTAATATCGTTCATAAACTTTTAATATCAGCAGCAGAAGTCTACTAGATATTGTAAGGTAATAATTTTCTACATTGCAGAATGACCATGGCGGAGCCCTTGTTCTCAAGACCAAAGACGGCTACAAGCAGATCGGCATTGCCGCCTTTATGAATGGCAAGTGCGACGAACCTATACCTGGTGGCTTCTCCAGGATAACCCACTTCCTCGACTGGATCACGAAAACTGCTGAAATTACTGTTGACTGAGAAGCTGGCATTGATAATTACACTGTTCCATTATTGGATCACATTCAATATGTATTTTAATGAAACTGAAAAAAAAAATTCAGGACATGACACATAATAATGGGCCAGAAAGTATGTTCTCAGTCCACTGTCCACCTGAGTCAGGGAGTAGATTGATAGCGCTTGATTGCAGCATACACCATGTGCTTTCTGTGGATCAGTTGTTTTCCTCTCTGGATGTTCCCAGCAAGTGACAATATGTGACTGAAGAAAACTATTTATCTCTGTGTCAACGTGGATTCAAGGAATAAAATTAATATGTAACTATGTTTCTTTTTAGTAATTTATGGGTAGAATGTATTTAGAGAGTGTTTTAATATTTTAATGTACTCAAACCTGTCTAATAATTGTTATTTGTTTCATGACAGCAATGTAGTGGTGTATTTTTTCCATGTACCACTGCGTCTACATTCGGTAACGGCCTGTACTAAAAATTCCAGCGGAAATGTTTTCACATTTTTTTGCATTGGACATTGATTTTTCTGTATATTTCAAAGATTACAGTTATTTTCGAACAAAAATAGTAGACAGTTTGAACATGCCCTAGTAGAACTTCAGTTAATTAATTTTTTTAAGTTTCCTGTTTTCGTGTTATTTCGCTGTAGAACCTTGCATCGATCACCAGTACAAATTCTTCATTCACAAAATCTAAGTCAGGACTCGTATTTAGCTTACATCACCACACATAGGTCCGTCAGCAAAGGAGAGACATTGAAGACTGAGCGTTTAGTGGTCGACAGTGACACTGAATGTAAAGTGACACTGAGGGTTAAAGTCTTGTTTCACTGCTCTTCAGGATCTCTCAGTTACTGACACGTCCTGCAATACTGCGAAGACCAGAAGAAGGAGAAGGAACACTGCTCCCTGATAATGTATGACTAATAATTGTAGGTCTATCTGACTGTGGCAACATGAATGTTGTCATGTCATTCCTAACACACTCAGATGGAATCTATTCGAACATGTGTATATAGTTTTCAAAACGCAATTGCAGCCTAAATAATAGTTATTACAGTAGATTTGCCCAGCATCAATGGAGTAACTTACACAACATCCCACCGACAGAAAGAGTGGAGCCAATGATGTTGCACTGGAAAACCAGGTTCAACTACTGGAATGTTTCTATATCCGTCACCATATAGGAGCTGATATCTTTTAAACGAGTCTGACATATTCTAGGGCAACTGGTAACGGCTAATTCAAACCTTTATCGCTTTCAAACAAGACAATATGAATTTAAAACACATTTATCAAGTACATGTAGGAAATGGGAATGAATTTATGAAGGTATGTGGAGTCTGTTGGTGTTACACACAGTACACGTGTTTGATAAATGATTAAACAGGAAAATTGAATGACAGACAATAAAAGTGGAACTTCCAGCAATTTCTCTACGTATAGCAATGAAGGAGTTGAATATTTCAGTATACAATACATTATGATTATATTCACATGTAGGTGATGTGTTCAGTCTGAGAGGAGGTGTATGAATACACAGAACATTTGTCCATGTGTATGCACAAACTGAATCTATCTATCACATCTTAGTGTGAAACTGGAAAAAAACATCAGCAGAAGATCTAGTAGAAAAAAGCCATCAGCAGAAGATCGACAAAATTGGTCGACATGAAGTCTGTGATGGTTAATCAGCACACTGATGTAAAATTCCAGAAGAACAAGAACATGCTGAAGACAATTAATATGCAAACTGCAAGGGCCATGTTAGCTGAATAAACACTACAAGATGTGAACTAAATAACTTGAAGATATAAGGGGACACAAGTTCAACAAGAAGTAAATGTCATAACCCTAGTGAAGTTATTTGTTATATTAAATGTAAAGGTTGATGACGATGAACGAATTTTAGAAATACAGTAAAAATAAGTCTACAGAGACCACACAAGTTGCATATTGTGTCGAAATCAGTTTAGTATGCAACAGCAAGGTGACAAAACGTAAAGTCATTGATGCACGGAAAGCCATTCGACAGAAATTACGATTTTTAAGGTTAGGACACTCAGAATGAGTTCACTCTCTCACAGAAAAGTTTAATCCAAATATATCTATAGAGCGACTCTCACACATTCCTGCTAAGTTACATGGGGCCAAAGAAGAAGAAGAAGGATATGCTGCTCCTGATTTCTTTAGCTGCCACAGAGACAGTTGAACAGACTCTACATACTGGGGCAGTGGGGAAGTACCATATATGTAGGCTCCGCAGCCTGTAAGCTTCACCAAGCATGCCCTATTTGTTGAGAATAAGGGTTCTGAAAGAATGCTTGGTCTAATGGATCTAATATTCCTAAAACCTTCAATGCCTGGCAGCTATGTACCCAAAGATCTAAAAACGTGTGCTGAAATATTGCGTTGGCACAAACAGTCGAACAAAAAGCCCTAACATTAGGTGGCACACAAACATTATTAAACATGTGTTATGCAGCAGAACCAGTAAAGGTACTGACATTCAGCATAAAAAGATAAATATAAATCTCTGGACTACATATATTATGTCACTTCCATTGAAACAAAAGGGCAGCTATGACTGCTCATGGCATCAGCCACTGCTGGAATTACAGCTCATATTAGTGAAATCATATCAGTCATTCGACCGTTTAGGGAAAGGCAAATCATTAAACAAATATGGAGAGAGTAGTTTGACAACCACACAAATCAGCACACGAAAGATTTTGTCATAGGCATGTTATTGCACATGGACTGCATGACTTGTACATACAATGCAATATTTAAGACAGAATTGAGGATTCCAGTACATCTTGATGGTTATTGATATATATTCCAATTCTTCCTCGGCATTGCCGGTGAAAAGATGAAGTAGGGTGGATGTCTGAACAACTGATGCCGTATCCTGGAAACCTTCAAACTGACCATGGAGGTGAAATTTACAATAGGCATTTCAAAGCGTTAACGTAGCGGTATAGAATATACTAATACTCTGCATCCTCTAGCTTGAAACGTTTGAATAGCATGAAATAAAAACAAATTTCGATACATTTTAATCTTTGAGTATCATACTAATGGCTAGATACTCTCCCACATTCTCCCACAAACAACTGAACAGCCTAACTGAATTGTACGTCATACAATATGAATTAAACGGCTTAATATTCATAGTAATGAGACTCTAACTACAGTTTAAAATCATATTAAAATGGAAGATCCACAGTATCAGATATTTAATGTAGGTGATTTGGTCTTTCAGAGTAGAAGACTGAATTTGAGAAATCATATGTACTGAACTGACCATCAGACATATTTATCATTTTCAAACTGCAGAGATGAAACGCAAGGATTTATGTCTTAAAAGATGGCAAAGGTGAAGAAATTTCTGGGCTTTTTACAGAGAAGAATTGGAGAAGAGCTCTGAACCACATGTGTTTCTCATGGAGTGGTTCATAACACATCCAGGATTAGGTCATTAGTTACATAGGTTGGTTTCCCATCATTAGATGACAGTTGCCTGGATGCCCATGATTTGCTATACAGTGCGTTTCCGCAACAGCATGCAAAAATCCAATAGGACGTAGTGGATGCTCCATTGAACAATTTGAGGTAGGGAATCTGGGGCTGGAGAAGCCAGCTTAAGGAGATAATAGGAACAAAATCACAGTGTGATGTAATTTTTTATTTACATTAGTTATAGTTAACTGCAAATACCATCACTGACACAACAAACGTACCATTTGCACTGTATCTTGTAAAACACTCCGATGGCCATCAACCTCAATGCAGACACAACCTCGGTGAACAAGATTTTGACGCCACCTGAGAAATATCCCTGGTGTGTTAGGAAGTGCATCAGAGGTGGTGGTAGCGTTATACATAAGCTACCGATCGAACTACATGTGGGGTCCTGCCACTCGTCTCGTATAGGGTGCCTAAAGGATGCCGCGTTCTCAGAATGCTATACAACAATTCAAGCAAATCACATTAATAATTTTTATTACAATAAAGAAGATCGACAGTACATAACTTTATAATTAACGAGTAATCGCAAGAGATGGGTGACATGCAAATACTCAAAGTACCCCGCTGTATACAATGCTCATGCGAGTTTGTCACACAGTTTGTGGATCACTACTAACTGTTCCGTGAGTGACGGTCAAGTACTGTGCGGCCGAGACTGGCAGGAACAGCGCTTATATTCTCTTCAGCTAGAGGCCGTTCCTGTCGTGATGCAGTCCTTGTCAGCAAGCTATCGGCTGGCATCGTCTCACAGCTTCTCTGCTCATGCTTTCTTCGTCTTCGTGCCGGAGCTTGTGGTTACGCCGAAATATTGCTCCCCTGCAGGGGAAGCTGGAGTGTGGGCGCATCGCGGAACTGGAAGAGGACGCATCAACTTGTAGTACGACTGGTTTGTCAGAATCAAAGTGAACTAAGCATCGATCACTGACAAATGCAACTTATCTGTGCAAACAAAGGGGACATTCTTGCGACGCAAGCAACGCAATGGTGCGGTGATTCGTGCAGCATTCGGTATGAACCGAATGTAAAAGTTCGTTTTCCCTAAGACTGACTCCAATTCTGTGACATTGTGAGAAATTGGCAAGTCTTGTGTGGCTAACAAATGCGACTGAAGAGTATGTACACCTTGACTGTTTATGTGATGACCAAGATACTGCAACCCATGTTTACAAAATCACACTCGTCCTGTCTACACTTTAGTCCTGCATCAGATAACACACGAAACAAATTACATAAATTTGCAGTATGTTCTACAAATGTACGACCTTCTATGACAATATCATCCATATAGTTTGAACAGTGTGGCACTTGTGCAGTAAGCTGCTCCAAATACCATTGGAAAATGGCAGGTGGGGCAGCACTGCAAAAAGGCAAACGCAAAAATTTTAACAAGCCCACATCAGTATTAGTAATAGAATTAAGTTTGTTGTGGTCCATTTTGTTAGTGAGGGTTGCCTACATCAGGGGCAGGTATGCACTCAGTGGCAAACCTATTGTTCTCCTTTGATTGACAGGTACATTACCTATTGCTCTCCTTTGCTTTATAGGTAATTAACCTATTGTTCTGTTAAGTGGTTTTCCATGTCAACCCCATTTTCTTTTGATTGACAGGCACTTATCCTATTGTCGTATAGTCCCCCCCTCCCCTCTCAACAAAACTCCTCCCCCCTCAACCAACCCCATCCCCCCTCACTGCTACAGGTACAGTTTCAGGTCTGAGTTATTGGAATAGCTCCTCTCATTCTCATCAGTTTGACTGACTACTAAATTAAATTGATCAGTTAATTAACCTATCACCCACTAGTAAACCCCCCTCCCCCCCCCCAAAAAAATGGCGGTTAGTTTAAATTCTATCAGGACAATGCAAGACACCACAGTTACCTCCACTATAAAAAATAGTGGGAAAAAAGGGCATTTTGGCTACTTCCACTAACCTAAGTCATCCAACTGCCACCTCCTTCTAGGGATTGGTGGGAAAAAAACTCTGTCTAGTGTGTTCACCCCAAGGTCCAGAGTCCAACTGACCTAGTACACAGTACTGCCACCTGAGGGCACTGTCGTCCCTTCTGTGACATAATCCAAGATAGCGGTCTGGTGGTGGTGGAGAGGAAAGACATCATAACAGGAAATTCAAGGGTAAATTGTTTTTTTATAAAAAATCAGTTTGTGGGGTTGGATTTCTCTTGCTCATCATTCTTGCTCATCATTCTCTGCTGTTTGGAAACATGTATGTCTTGTAAGAAGCAATTACATGGGGCAAACATGTTGCATAACGTAATGTTTGGACTGTACTCTGGGTGTCTTAACCTGATGTATGGGCCTTTGTCAGCACTTAATCTCTTGTTCTGGTAAGTGGTTTTCCATGTCTTCCCCATTTCCTTATTGTACCGCCTTTGATACCTTATTAAGTAATTAGTTATGTTCTCCCACCATTTTCTGTTACACTTTTCGAATTTCATATTCCTTTGAAAGCCATTACGAGCGCATTCTTATTTGTCACCCACCCCCTTTAAACTATTGCACTGCATTTTACATAAAAAGTATGCAAATTAATCTATTGTTCTGCACTTAACCTGCTGTTCTGCTCCTTGTCACCCACTCACACATACCCTCCCCTTAACTATTGTACCATTAACACCACACTGATATAAAAAATTTATGCAAATTAATTAAACCGGTATTCTTCACATGTATGGGGTAGTTTTTCTTAATTCACAGCATATTATTGGTTGGTGAAATCGATGGAATATAGTTATCTTTTTTTTTTAACTATATTCCATCGATTTCATCCACCACAACACATCTGGCTATCCGACGCCCGGCGCTGGAGCCTGGGTGCTTCGGCGGGTCCCACAAATTGGCGATGCGGCCCTCAGGTGCCCAGTGATGGACAGGTGTTCGTTCAGGACCCGCAAGCCTGAGGCGGCGGCATCCATTTCATACTTGACACCTGAGAAATTCCTGTCGAAATACGTGTTCACCTAGGCTCCATTGCTGGCGTGATGACTCAAAGCAGAGGTGCAGGTCTACCACTGAGAGATGCACTATAGTTATACTCACAGCACTAGATATTTCCCGTGAGGTTGGGTGGTTATCCACACGACATAATTCCTAATACATAGACTGAAAATGTCTAGGAGGAGCGTGCTGTAAACCATAGAGTCTCAACTGAATGACATTCGACAATGAGTGAAGTATCGGAAATACACCCTGCTATTGTGCAAGCGATATTGCTATGAAAGCGATGTTGACATGTGCTCGATATCGAGAAGTACCACGAAGAAGATATGATATTCTAGAAAACCATGCGAAATTACATAGGTTCTTGTAATCCCAGAGTGTAGAAAAGCAAGCAGGTCTGGACCAAAGACAGTAACGCGTTTGTGCCAAGGGGGAAATGAGCCCGTCTTTGCACAACAGTTCTGAGAGTGACTTCGACCCAGTGAGGGCATGCTGGTCACGTGTTGGGAGTGGATGACCACCCAACCTCGCAGTAAATATCTAGTGCTGTGAGTATAGCTATGGTGCATGTGCTTATGCTGTCTGTCTTCGTGGTATATGTACGAATGTTGTAAAAGGGGTGATTTTGTATGGCACAGGATATGAATTGCATGTTTACTACATCGACACGGTATGCGGTGATATATTGCTTGACGATATGTAGGGCACATTGCAAGGTTTAATTGTCGGTGCAATATAGCGATCTGTGTAATATAGTTTTTTGCCGCTGAAAATCTCGTGTGCAGAACAAAAAATGTGGACAGTACTTCCACACAGGTGGCATCAGTAATTCAGTGGGTAAATTCGATAAGATCCAATCATAATCATTCATTCACAACACATCTTTTGTGCTGGGATATGGGAGTCTACATAGCAGAGAGAATGTTATCGGCACCCCTAAGCCTACCCTCGCATTTTCCTTTTGATAGTGACGATTACAGTACACCATCTCACATCAGTGATGTCTTTCCAAGCATTATGTCTGTGGGTGCGATATTCATTATCACACATAGTGCCAGACGCTTGTCCTTCATAACGTTTGTTTGAGAGAATCCTGGCAGGATGTAGCACCTTCCAGAAGCACTGATTCGATGACTTTGTCAGATAATTTCCTAGGACCATACATATAGATGGTGTGAGTGTAGGCATACCATAATTTCTTCGGGCGCTGTGCAGATATAACTACACCGTTTGTCTGAAATGCCTATATGTTGCAGTACAAAGTTACTGTGGCTTTTGTCATGGCATGATCAGAAAAAACGAGTGTGTGTCCTACTGTGAGGGATCTATAGATTCAGCACATCGATAGCCACGAGGGTATGAGAGAGATTCTTACGTGAAAAATTAAATATATACCTGGCTTCCAATATTCTTCTGAGTCTTGTATGTATTTGATGATCTCTAGCCAACTTTTGCATGGTTTAACTGCCAGTGCAATCTGGCGATGTGAAGGAAATAGTTCTTTGCCACTGAAAGTCTTGTCAGCAGAAAAAAGGGGCAGACAGTGCTCCCACACCGGCAGCAGCAGCAGTTTGATGGGCGGACTGTGCCATGAGGATTGTGAGGAGCAATAAACCCTGTGATATTCTGGGAAACATTGCAACATCTCTCGGTGGTGGACCTGCAACTCAATTATGAGTCATCATGCCAGCAATGGTGCCTAGGTGAACTCATACTTTGACAGGAATTTCTTGGGTGTCAGGTATGAAAGGGTCACCACTGACTCATGCTTGTGGGTCCCGAACAGACAGCTGTGCGTCACTAAGCAGCTGATGGCTGCATCACCACTTAGTGGGGCTCGCCAATGCACCCAGACACTGGTGTTGGTGTTGGGCGTTGGGTGGCTGGATGCGTTTTTTATTAGCATTCTTTTGTTTATACTATATTACATCGATTTCACCGACCAATAAGATGCTGCAAATTAAGAAAAATTACCCCATACATGTGAGGAATACGTATTTAATTAATTTGCATAAATTTTTATGTCAATGTGGTATTAGTGGTACAATAGTTAAGGGGAGGGGGTGTGTGAGTGGGTTACATGGAGTAGAACAGCAGGTTAAGTGCAGAACAATAGGTTAATTTGCATAATTTTTATGTAAAATGCAGTGCAATAAATTAAGGGGGTAGGTGACAAATAAGAATGCGCTCATAATGTCGTTCAAAGAAATGTGAAATTCGAAAAGTGTACCAGAAAATGGTGGGAGGACATAACTAATTACTTAATTTGGTATCAAAAGTGGTACAATAGTTTAAGGAAACGGGGTGACATGGAAAACCACTTAACAGAATGACAGGTTAAATGCGGACAAAGGACTAAACATTACGTTAAGAGAACAGTGCTGATCATTAAGTTATGTAACATGTTTGCCCCATGTAACTGCTTCTTACATACCTGCATGTTTCCAGACAGCAGAGATGATGAGCAAGAAAAATCCAACCCCTCGAATTGAATGTTGTATAAATAAACAATAAACCATTGAATTTCCTTTTATGAGATCCTTCCTCTTCACCACCACCAGACCACCATATTTGATGATGTCATGGAAGGGACGACAGTGTGCTCTGGTGGCAGTACTGTGTACAAGGTCAGTTGGGCTCTGGACCTTGGGGTGAACACACTTGATGGAGGTACTGCCTCTAATTGATTAAATAAAGACTGAAAATAAAGACTTATGTCCAGCACAGACCGAGTCATTTTCCGCCATTCCATAGGAGGAGGTGGCAGTTGGATGACTTAGGTTAATGGAAGTAGCCAAAGTGCGCTGTCTTTCCCGCCATTTTTTTAGGTTAGTGGAGGTAGCCATGGTGTGTGGCCTTGTCCTGGTAGAATTTGAACTTACCACCATTTTGATTGGGGGAAGGGGTTTACCAGTGGGTGAGAGCCCAATTAATTTATCAGTTTAATTAAGTAGTCCATCAAACTGATAAGAGTGAGAGGAGTTATTCCAGTAACTCATAACTGAAAGTGTACCTGTAGCAGTGAGGGGGGCAGAGGGTTGGAGGAGGGGGGACGGGGGCGACAATAGGATAAGGGCCTGTCAATCAAAAGGAAATGGAGGTGACATGGAAGACCACTTAACAGAGCAATAGGTTAAGTAGCTGTTAATCAAAAAGAACAGTAGATTAAGTACCTGTCAATCAAAGAAGAAGAATAGGTTTGTCCCTGAGTGCATATCTGCCGCTGATGTAGGCACCCCACACCAACAAAATGGACCACAACGAACTTAGTTCAACTACTGGTATTTACTACACGGACGTTTTGAGATTCTTCATCAAGTGGTATTTGAAGATACTCATCGCACAAGTCAATTTTTGAAAAGTAGCATCCAGCATTAATCTGTCCATGAGATCTTCTGGCCGTGGCAATGGATAAGTATCAATGACAGTTTGTGGGTTGACTGCAGACTTAAAGTCAACACAGGCAAATGCGACGTGACACTTTGGGGAGCAAAATCATTGGACATGCCCATTTACCAGCTGATATGGGCGCAATAACTCCGATATCTTGTAACTCTTGAAGTTCAGCTGCAACTTTGTCCAGTAATGCAATGGGAACAGTTCTGTTCCGGCAAAATTTCGGCTGAGCGTTGTCGTTCAGAGTAATATCTGCAACAAAATTGTTAGCTATGCCTAACCCTTCAGAAAACAGTTTCGGGAATTCTTTTAGTAAGCTAGCTAGGTACACTGTCTTTCGCATTGAATGCAGACATCGACAACAGATTGTCCTGAATTGTAAAGTCAAACAAATGAAAAGAATCAAGATCAAATATATTATCACCATCACGTGAGAGTAGCGCTGTAAAACTCACTGCTCACTTATGCGAGCAATACATGGCAGGCAAAGTACATGTTCCGAGAATGGGAAGGTCTTGTCCATTATAAGCAGTCAGTTGCGTGCTAGTTTTAGACAGGAGTGGGGAGCCTAACATTTGATATGTGTGACGATTGAGAAATGTTATAGAGGGACCCATGTCCAACTGAAATTTCCCACGTTTCCCACAAATAACTAAATTAACAAAAAATTTGTTTGACTGGGGTACCACTGAAGAAACTGCACACTTGCTAGGTTTGCATATGCCTTTTGCAGAGTTTGAATATACTGCATTAATGACATGGGCCCAGTGAAGAGATTTTTGTGAGTGGGCCGAATTCTTATGTTTGTTCCGTCACAAACATATGGCTTGTATGTGTCCTTTCCTACTACAAGCGTAACACTGGGAGGGACAATCTTGGCGTTTGTGCTGTATATAACACCAAGGGCAAGACATAATTCTGTTCGTCTGTGTAGCCTGTTTAGCGAACTGCTTACGCAGTGTGGAAGGTTGTTTACTCGGAGAGGTGAGCTGCTGCCTCCACCGAATGGGCAGGTCGCGAGCGAGGGTAACATTCGACAGGGCGCCAGAGTCGTACTGATCGAGTATTTGCACTACCTGCTGAAATGATGTATTAGGCTGTTTCAGAATCTGTTCTCTACATTTGACATCAGGCGCATTGTATGTGATCACATCACGTAACATAACGTCTCAGTATAAAGCACCGCAAGCATATGTGAATTTGCTTTTCCTCGTCATACCCTGCAAATCTGTTACCCACTTGCGATGTGATTGTTCTGGCCTTTTCTTGCAATGAAAGAATTCATACCTAACTGCGACCGCAATCCCTTGTTGGTCATAATAATTAGTCAGTGTAGGGATTACCTGGGCATAAGATTGGTTCAAATGGCTCTGAGCACTATGGAACTTAACTTTTGAGGTCATCAGTCCACTAGAACTTAGAACTAGTTAAACCTAACTAACCTAAGAACATCACACACATCCATGCCCGAGGCAGGATTCGAACCTGCGACCGTAGCGGTCCCGCGGTTCCAGACTGTAGCGCCTAGAACTGCTCGGCTACACCGGCCGGCTGGGCATAAGACACTTCATTCAGAGTGGCGTTAGGATACAACTTCTGAATAAGTCTGAACACTGCACTTTCTACCATTGGTAGTAGGTAGGAAAGTTTCACAGTACCTGGAAAGCTGTCAGCTAGTAAGTTCGTCTCGAACTAGGACAACCACTCGAGCCATTCCTCTTTTTCTTCACAAAACTGTCGAAGAGGCGTTATAGCAGCAGGTGTTGCTGTAGGTGGTGCTCGTTCCGTCGAGTGTGCCGCATTGGCCAGCAGCTGCTGCGCCGTGTCGAGTGGAGTAGATGTCTGTTGCGTCTGGAACTGAAACATCTGCACTAGCAGTGTGGCATCTGGCGTTTGCGGCTGCGGCGCCTCTGCAGGGGATGGGACATGTGGAGTGGGCATGTTGGAAGAGACAAATGCAGCAAACAGACAAAGCAAGCAAGCAAAAGAAGGACAAGAACCAAGAAAATTTCTGCAACGCCCACATGAAAAACACTGATTAGCAAAAACAACAATAAACTATTAAAGCAAGTAATCCCCCCCGCAAAGTAAAGACAAGACAGAATTAAGGCGCCAGTAAAAAAAAAAAAAAACTAAAAAAACGGGATATTCCGTGAGCATCAGGCGCGGGGTTTGTTTGTAAGTCCTCATTGCCAATGTGGGGTCCTGCCCTCTCATCTCGTATAGGGTGCATTCTCGGAATGCTATACAACAATTCAAGCAAATCACATTAATAGTTCTTATTATATTAAAGAAGATACGATACTTAACATTATAATTACACTGAATAGTCGCAAGCGATGGGTGACACATAAATCCTCAAAGTCTTCTGCTATATACACTGTTCATGCAAGTTTGTCACACAATTTGTGGGTCACTAATGACAGTTCTGCGAGTGCTGGTCTAGAGCTGTGCAGCTGTGGCTGGCAGGAGCTGCGCTTATATTCTCTTCGAGGAGAGGCCGCTTCTGTCGTGGTGCGGTCCTTGTCTGTGGGCTATTGACTGACGTCATTTCACAGCCTTCTCTGCTCTTCGTTTCTTTGTCTTCGTGCCAGCGCTTGTCATTGCGCTGGAACACTACACATGCCAAACATATATCTGGAGTAACACTTCAAAAAGAGTTAGAAAATGATGATATGGGAATTAATCTGTTGGATGACGTGGACAAGAATCATGATGTTGCATATGCTACAAATCAGTGTTTGACAGAATTTCATGCATCATATCAAATATTGGCTGATAAAGCGAAGACAATACGTGCGAAAAAGAGATATATTTACCAAACAATCCATAACGGCATTTCTAGCTTACAAAACAATGAGCACCTAGCATAAACAGGGTTTGGAAGTAAGTTTGCAATATGTTACGAGCACAGCTCTTCATACACTAAAAATAAAAAGACAACCCAAGGGTGTTCATAAAACTGTATCCATTCGGTGGTATCAGCAGTAAAAAGCACACTGAAGTGCAAAGAACAAGAAGATGAAGAGGAACAAGAAGAAGGAATTAAAATTGCTTACAGTCTTACCAATAATCAGACCATATGTGAAATTTTTCCATTCCTAATTCCAACACTGGCAGACGCTTCAGCAACTGGCTCATTAGCTAGAGATGTGGCAGTCATCGCCTGAACAATGAAAAATTCTAAAAGTCTCCAGGCGCGGCTTGTTCAGGCGAAACGATTTAATAGGATGGTGGGATCTATCGCTACTGGGAAAGGATTGTATTCAAAACAACATAGGAAAGGTTTTGGCTGTCTGTAATAGGAAAAGCTCCTAGATATACCACCCAACTGACCACTTACAAATACTGATCTTCTTCAATTTGCCCAAAAGTTCGATGTTCCTAGATTTTACTGAGCATTTGCATGGAACACGTTGCCTAAGGCTATATAAAAATTAATGGTTGCAGGATTGTGAATTTAGATTTTACTGAGCATTTGCATGGAACACGTTGCCTAAGGCTATATGAAAAATTAATGGTTGCAGGATTGTGAATTTAGATGTCACTGGGTGGTGTATGTTGCAATGAATATTCTGATTCTGATTGTTCAGTGATCCGTGTACACCAGTAGAATTATATCACTACCTTCCCAGTAACCAAGTGTTCTACATTTTTCGATACTATCAAAACAGTGTTACATACCTGTATGCCCATCTGTGCGTTTCGTTTGCCTGAAATTTATAAAGTAGAAGAATCTATAATGATCAGTGTTACCCATCCATTCATCATCTGAGATTTAAACGTGATATTTTTAAATAGCCTGAAAGAGGGAGTGTTACAGGCAAACATGAATAAGCTTATCTCAGAAATAAGGACAATGGAAAAGACAATAGACTTCATCCAAGACTGCTCAAAAGGACCACTACTAGGTTTCTCAAGGATTCAGGTTTAGCATCATTCTGATAATTTTTATGTGCCGGATAAGAATAGTAATAGTTTCTATATTTCAATGGGAAATTTAGGAAAAGTTATGGTAATGCTACAGCTGGATCAAATGTTACATGTGATGCTTCAACATTTGTGTTTCAGGAATTAAGATACAAACAGAACATGGTCAAGACACGATATGTGAGTGTAAAATTAACTCTTAGGCATTAACTCTTAAAACATGAGATTTGAATTGTTTAGAAAACGCAGGATGTTTCCAAAATGAACGGTGGTATAGAGCAGTAAAATAGTTTTCAGTTTAATGAATGTATACCTCTCAAGATGTTGATGTGATACTTCAAGGACATGAAGCATATAATTATGAGTTTGAAGCAGGAACTTGTTTTGGTAAGAAACGCAATGGCTTCTAACTCATACATTCAATCAGGATATGGTGATGTAAATGAGATTATCGTTCATAAAATAAGGTGTAAGATGTCCCTGTAACAGATGAGGAACATTTGAATCTGTCATTAACTTTCCATTGATGGGAGCACTTTGTCTATCCTATTTTACCGACGGCATCCAAGCACATGTAGGATGTTAAAACGTCCATTCAATAAGGAACACCAAGATCCATTATACTAGCATTTCAAACCAATAGGAATGGCAACATGGGAAACGATTCGATAGTATTTGACTGCTGTAATTTAATTAACGCCAAAGTCAACCTGAATTCATTTTATTGTGCACATCACAATCTATGAGTGGAGTGGAAAATATATACCCACAATCTAAGAATTGATATGTATCCAAGATTTCGCCGTTTGTATTATGAGGACGTTAAAGTAGAAGGATGTCTGCTAACCCTGTAGACATTTAAGCTGCTGGCACCACTTCGTTATACATTGTTCAAAAGAGAACAATACTGTTAAATTTCTCCCCCTTAGGTACTTCTGCATGATTGGTTAATTAACTATTCACCCCTCACAGAAATTGTGCAACGAGTCTTATAGATGAATAAGTGTTGTGTCATATCCAAACCATTTCATGATGGGAGGTCGAAGTATGGCTGTAAATGTTTAAGGCTTTTCTAGTGAATGCTGACAGTTTGTAGTTAAGCATATCGCCTTCAATGCTTTTACAAAAACTGTGGATGTGTAATATTGACGTTCTCAGCAAATACAGCATCTCTGAAAACTCTCAGGGATGTGAAGTATAAAGTGTGGCAAAACATATACGACAGGATTACGGTTAAATACATTTTTCCATGCAATTCACTGTAATGATCCTGACATATCTTACAAGGATGTGGTGACATTATTTCTAATCTTCGACGATCTCACAGACACTATCGTCTATGTCAAATGCTCCAAGAAGACTACGTGGATGCATGGTATCCAAAAATATGCAGTTATTTGAGACCTCGAATGATAAAGGTGCCAATAAATTCAGCAGCTCAAGAAGGAAGTGTGGAAATGGACAAAATAATGTATCTGCTTCAGTAAATCCGGGATTGATTTCAAGTTGGGTAATAAATAAATGAATTTAAAACAAATTATTAATGACTTCACCCTCATTTTACTTTGTTTTCGGCTACCATCAGCTGACACATTTAATGTTATTTTCATTCAGCTCACAACTTCATCCAGATACAACGTCTATGGTCTCCTTCAAGCGCAGGTGATATAAATTTACACATGGCTTCTATGCATGTTACAAAACAACAGCAATCATGTGCTACCTATTCCCAGAAACCTACAAGTGTGTATCATCATGTAAAACCCCAATTGATCAGTATATGAACGTTTGAGAGGTGGCAGAAGCCCCCTCTCATATTTCTATCTTACTCTGAGTAATTCGATTTTCCTCTCTAGTTGCATGTGGTGAAAAGTTGCTATTCCTTCACACGCGGACTTCCCACGCAGCGTCTCTCGTCACCCAGGTGGTCCAGTGACAGGCGGGCTCTGCCGATCTTGAAAGGGTTAAGCCGATGGGTGTGAGGGAGTCGAGTGAATGCTTTCCAGACGCCGACATATAGTAGCGGCGGAGACACGCCCGCAGGGGCCTGAATGAGCGGCTGGGCTGGAGATTCCGTTACTTCGCAGAAACTTAGTGAAAACACTTTCTGGCGGGCTACCAGCGAGGCGAGGGGATGACTTGTGTTCCCAAGCAGCCTTGGCGCGCAAATTCCCCCGTTTTCTGCTGTATAGTAACTGTGATTGGCTTGCTCAGGGCATAGCTCCGTGACGTAGCAAAATCGGCGCAGAAATTGGCGCCAAGAATCCCCATTGGTGGAATGGTAGTGCTCCGGCAATAGAGTGGAATTTTCCGTTGGTTTTCTAGTTGCTGATTGGAACGTTTAACCACGGCCACTGTCGTGGGGGCGGGAATGTTCTGCGTTCGGTTTGTACGGGTGCTCTTGTGGTAGTCGTCTCTCGCCTTTCGGTCGGAGTAGGTTACAAGACTGAGCTCTCGCTGCTCTGGACAGCCTGCCTTCCGTTGGTTGTCTAATATACTTTTATTTAATTGTAACTGTTTGACGAAGTTGCTGAAGTTTCGACTTCAACGTAACTTTCCAAGTGCAGTTGGCAATTGAGCGTTCTGTGTACAAGAGGCCTAAGTTGTCTGTCTAGAGCAGTTTTGGCGAAAGTTGACTGTATCGGAGTTACAGTGTGACTTCGCTTGTTAAAATTAATCACTGTACCGTCAGTGATTGTGTGGCGAGCCTTCTTCGTCTCCCTCAGAGGCGCATTTGTATTGCTAGGAAGTCTTTAGTCTGGAACAACCAGGCCAGGATAATTAGTTTCGGGCTATACTTGTGACATTATCATCACCGCGATGGGACGTCGAAGCAACAAGCCATCGCCTCCGGTATGCCAGATTATGTCTGTGCAGTTAAGAAGACAGCTTGGTAATGTACGTCCGCAGCACCAGCAAAGCAGGCAATTTTGCTAGGTGATAATCCGAGCTCAGCAGAGCGCGCCTGTTTGTCTTTTCTAACATTGATGTGTCTTGGGTGTTCATTGTCTGAGTTCTCACTAATGTAGCAGCAATTAATGCTGGGTTGGCTGTGTGTCTCTCTTAAGACTTGAGTTGCAAGGAATTGGCTCCACATACCACTTTGTCATAATCCTCACAATCTAGTTTAGGGACAAGCTCACCTTCACAGCATTTATTTGAGTATCCAATTTGAGCCAATTTGATGTATTGTAAATGTTTCATGTGTTTTTGTTTATTATTTTGTGTTTAGTCTTAATAAATCATATTGTTATTTTGGACAGAACTTTCATTCTGTTAATCGGTAGAGCAACCCTATCATTTCTCAATACGTTAATGAAATTTTCCTATATTTAATTAATGTCTATCAAATGAAATTATTGCAGGTGCCAAACTCTTTTCTACTCCACTTGCAGGGTCGATTACAGTCGGTTCGCGTTTCTTTTTAATCAATGTGCAACAGCAAAAGTCAGAATAAGGGGGGCTTAGAGCATCATTTACATATGTAGATTCTAGAAGAATTTAGTGTTAAATACACTGCTAGCCCCGGCACCTCGCATAAAATGGCGACCCTTAGCCTCGGATCTTTCCTGTGAATCACTGATTAATAAACAGTATTCTTAGTAGGAACATTCAAATTTTTTCTCTACTTTTTTATGATTAATACCCTAGTTCTTTTTCTTGTAGTTACGTGATTAGTTTTAAGTAGCGGCGCATGATTACTGTTTTTGTTTTCAGCGTATATATTTGTTTGTTTGTTCATTGTTTTATGTGTTTCTTTGATGTGGTGTCCGCACCACATCACATTTTGTCGGGTTTGTGTGCAGTTTCTGTACCACAACAAGTCGTGCGCGTAATTACAGCGTTGGAACGGCGTTGTTAAAATTTTGTGTCTATGTGGAAAAATATATGGAGTAGATTATTTTTATTGTGCATCGTAGATAAATTAGTTTTTCATGAATGATCACGAGAAGTAAGGCACGACTATTATCCAGCGAAGCTAAAACAAAAGAGGATATCATAATGGATAGGGGGCAACTTACTGACGGGGATAGGTTCGGAGATGAGGTGGGTACATTTTTAGCAGGACAGGACGACAGGGTCACTGATGAGGACGGTGATTTGGACGCGATCTTAGGGCAACGTCGCGGCCGTGATTATGATAGTGAGGTAGAGGATGAAACAGAGACAGGCACACAGGTCGAGACGGCAGCAGAAGTTTATAATCAAACGAACGAGAGCACACAGGGGCCAGCTCGGTCACGTCAGAGGTCTAGCGCCCAGGTGTCAAGAGTTACATCGCCCATGTTTGAAGAGAATCAAAAAGATGACATAAACCCAATACTGAGCTTCCTACGATCAATGAAAGAAGAAGCGTAAGAAGGAGAGGGAACAAGATAAGAAACAACGCAAGAAAGAGAAGGAAGAAGCTGACTAACAGCGTAAGAAGGACACTCAGGCAATAATTTCGCATATAGGAGAAATTCGAGGGGAATTACTAACAATAAAGAAAGAATGTGGAGAAGTAAAACAAATGTCAATGGCTGCACAAAAAGTAGCAGGCCTGGCCAAAACGGCGGCAATAGGGGCAATGAAAGTCGCGGAAGCAACTTCTAAACTCGCAGGTCGCTTGCGACGAACAACACAATCCCACTCAAAATCCCTAGCGTTCTTAAAAACTCAAGGTAATATCGCGGTTGCGAACACAACGAAACGAATGGAAGAAGTAGAGAGTCGGATAGCAAAAGTAGAGCAAAACGGGCACACGAGCACTGCGCGTTCGGATACCAATGATGGAGTACACAGAATTGTGTCTCCGAGGAAAAGCCCGCCGCGCTCTAGCCCAATGACCGAGTGCGGAACTAACAATGCACACGCAGAAACAGCGAGTAATAGCTCCAATAATTGTAGCCTACTTAGGAGAGTGAATTCCGAGTGCCACTTCCACTGTGATAGAGAGATAGCACATCACAGTTATCAGCAAGCTAGAACAGGACACTCAACAGACGTGCAAGTATTGTAAACGTGTGACAACACCAGTGCGATGATCAGACAGGATTTTGATCACAATCACTTCCTGTCGATACTACTTAGGAGAGTGAATTCCGTTTGCCACTTCCACTGTGATAGAGAGATAGCACATCATAGTTATCAGCAAGCTAGAACAGGACACTCAACAGACGTGCAAGTATTGGAAACGAGTGACAACACCAGTGCGATGATCAGACAGGATTTTGATCACAATCACTTCCTGTCGATACTAAAATTCCAGAAGTTCAAAGAAAATGGAGGGTCGATGCATCCCAAGAGCTCGGTGATGCAGTTTACAAATTCATTACCGGCATCATGGCCAACCCAGGCAAAATTAGAATTCATGTGTGGACACATCGAAGGCCAAGCCGCGGAAAAGATGCGAGGTATGGCAGCGACGTGTCGGACTTATCAGGAATTTGTTGGTGCATTCCTGCGGACCTACTGCTCAAAGGAAACGCAAGACAGGATTAAAGAGGAAATAATATTTTGTCCTGAACTGGAAGTGTCCGGGCATAGGAGCGCAACCAAATTTCTTGGTGATTTACTCAAGAAGAATCAATGTTTAGATAATCCATATAGCAACGGAGAAATCATTAAATTTTGCTTTTCCAAATTGCCAGTTAGGTACCAACAGACACTTGTCGGGAAGTGTGGATATGACATAGAAGCATTCAAGAGTCTATTGTGCGAACTCGAAGTTGTCTTTGATAAACAAGACGCAAAGGACAGGAAGAAGCGGCAAAGTAACAAATACCACGGGCTAGGAAGGGAAGACGGCAACAGATCGCATAATCACACTGGTCAGTTAGGAAACCAGGGTTACGGAAGCCAAGGTTACGCTATTCAAGGTTATGGAAACCAAAGACACGGAAACCAGAACGTCAGGGAGCAGGGTCAATCTAGACAAGGAATCTGGGATAGGAGGAATAACGAACGGCAAAGCGACTGTAATTGGAGAGAGCGAAACCAAGGACAACAGTGGAGCCAGCAGATTGAAACTAGACTCGCAAATCCTAATGCACGTCAGAGGAGGGGGAGCTTAACAAGGGATTGACGCCAGACTAGTGCGAACACAGGCCGCCGGAATTTCGCACGTAATCTCGAACCTGGCCAACTACTGATGATAAATTACGAAGATTTATCAGAAATCCTGCTCGAAGAACATAAAACAACTCCTCGACAGAATCGGCAGCCTCTTATCACATTAGCAATAGCTGAAAAGAGTATGAATGCGATAATAGATAGTGGAAGCTACATAACAGCAATATCTGAGACAGCATACAAGAGGTGCTCTCAGGAGATGGACTGGCCTGTCCTATCGGTTAAGAAAACCAAAATAAAAGGGGCATTAGCGGGTAAATGTACGGAGGTCACCCAACAAACAAGACTGTAATTCTCCTGCCAAGGACACAAAATAGAGTCTAACTTCTGGATCGTGCCAAATCTGGCGATCGACATGATAATAGGAACGGAGTTCCTAAATGAACATGAAGCGATAGTTGATCTAGGACGAGGTGAAGTGGTTTTGAGGAAAGGGAATCCCGTCCACATTAAGTTCGACGACCAGCTGATCCCAGCTCAACTACCGTCTAACTGTATACGGATAAACTATGCGTGTCTGAAAGACAGAAAGGAAGAACAGGTCGACGTTGCGGGCAGGGGAGAGGACACGGATGAGAATAAAGTCGGAATAATGGGAGGAATAAAGGAGAAAATAGGAGAAAAAGTGGAAGCAATAACGAATATAAGGTGCGACCACCGCAAAGAACTTCATAAATTACTAGTAGAACATGCGGAAGTCTTCATTCCCAAGACAGGATCAATAAAGAACTTCCAATATGAATTCCGTGTACGTCCGCACAACCAGTTTCGTGTGCCACCCTATCCAATCCCCTTGGCGTATCGACAGAAAGTAGCAGCTGAAATTACGCGAATGCTGAGTGAAGGAATAATAGAACCTACAGCTTCAGCCTGTAATAACCCGTTAAGAGTAGTCGAGAAGGCAGATGGTAGTTCCGTTTAGCCCTGGACTCGCGACAAATTAATACCATAATAGAACCCGAAACAGACAGACCGGAACGATTAGAGGAACTCTTACAAATCTTCCATGGAATATCAATCTTCTCATCAGTTGATCTAAAATCGAGTTTCTGGCAGATCGAGCTCCATCCAAATTGCAGACAGTACACAGCCTTTTTAGCATTTGGAAGATGTTACCGGTTTCATCGTCTACCATTTGGTTTGAACATTTCGTCTGCCGCATTCATTCGGGGGCTGGACGGCATACTAAGCGATAATTTGAAACGTCATGTCACCAGCTATGTGGACGATTTGCTGATCGCGGAGAAATCTTGGGGAGAGCACAATGCGGTCCTCGGTGAACTCCTTGCGACATTCAAGGAATACGGAGTGACTATCAATATCGAAAAATCGAATTTTGGGTCGTCCTGTGTCAAATTTCTAGGACATATCATCACGGGTGAGGGCATTGCGCCAAATCCCGAAAAGATCGAAGCGATTGAAAAGTTTCCCATTCCTACGACAAAGAAGCAGTTAAGTGGGTTCTTGGGGATCATAAATTTTTACAACCGCTTTATACATGTCAAAACTCAGAGCAGTCCTAGGTTGCATCAACTTACAGGAAAGAAGATTCCTTGGGAATGGGATGAGGCGGCCGAATCCGAATGGAAAGCATTAAAATTCGCATTATTACAAGCACCCATCCTCTCACACCCTAATTTAGCAGAAGAGCTTTGCATAGTCACGGACAGTTCATACTCAGGTCTGGGTGTCATGGTGTTCCAAGACTATGTACATGAAGGAAACAGGGTGTGGAAGACAATTGCGTTTGGTAGCAGAGTACTAGCCAAGAGTGAGAGGAATTACTCAGTAAACGAGTTAGAGGCGCTGGCTATTGTATGGGTGTTTGAAAAATTCAGATACCTTCTGTTTGGTCGCAAGACGAGGGTCTACACTGACCACAAGGCACTCGAGTTCTTGATGACTGCAAAGCTTAATCACAGGCGGCTCATTAGGTGGGCATCATATCTGCAGCAATAAAACTTGTCGATAGGATATATCCCCGGCAGTCAGAACATTATTGCAGACGCCTTATCACGGTCACCGATCGGATTTGAGCACAACATGGAAGAAGATCTGGAGGAAAATCACTACTGCCTTTTCTATATGCAGAAAGTAGCATTTGAAAATTTTATTACCTGTAGTATGCAGGACATCAAGAAGGAGCAAGACAAGGACCCTGCCCTAGTGTTATTGAAACAGAAATGGATAGACAGAAGACACGCCACCGTCAGGCAGTTCTACCTCTTGCGGAAAGGCATAATTTTCCACCGAAATTATGCCAATGACACTGAATGGGCGGTATGCATCCCTGAACACCTAATAAACAAGGTTATATGGCATACTCACCTCAGCTATGGACACTTCGGACCACGCAAGTGCAATCTCAAGCTAAGGACCATGTGTTACTTTCGAAACATGGAGCGTCGAATTCGGAGGGTACTGTCGGTGTGTAAAGACTGCTAAAAGGCTAAGCACACCACTGTGAGCATGTAGGCACCATTGTACCCAATCATACCGACCAAATTAAGACAATTAGCGGCAACATATTTGATGGGGCCTTTGCCAAGAACAAGAAGAGGATATACTTACGTAGTAGTGTTTGTTGAACTAACGTCCAAATACGTTACCTTTACGCCACTGAAGAGGGCGACAGGACGAACTGTATCACGAGCCCTAATACGGGATTTCCTACCACAGGTTGGTCATGTGAGTAGAATTATTTCTGATAACGGACCTCAGTTTAAGTCAAAAACATGGAAGGAGACGTTGCGTGGATGTAAAATTGATCCCATTTTTATATCTTCACACCATCCGAGCTCGAATGCTGCAGGACGGGTTATTAAGGAACTCGGAAACTTGTGCAGGTTGTACTGTAACAAACAGCACACGACATGGGACGTTTTCCTTAAAGACTTCCAGGAGGTGATCAATGAGGCACCCCATGGGATTACAAAATTGGCACCCATTACAGTACTGCCTCAGGACAGAAAGGGACGCTATATACTCACCTCTTTGGGTTTTTACAACTCACTAGCATTGGCCGATACGCATACACAAAGCAGTATCGTGCCACAAACTCTAACAAATGAATTGTCTCATTTATAACTTCTCCTCTCTATTAGAGAGCAGTTGTAGCAATCGTCGCTCCTAGTTCGATCCTGTCTGGATGACTCACACACTTGTGGAGTCACTCCACGTGCCATCATCCCTCGTCGAACTGCAATATTGGGAAACGTAAAGTACTGTCCAGGGAGAGAAGAGATCTGGACTAGTGATGCATCCCAACTAGTAGACCTCAGAGACATTTAATCGACATGAGGAGAGCCTATCACTATGTCTTCCTACCGTACTGCCGTTATCATATGCGTGGGTCTAGCTGCAATCTCAACAGCGTACTGCAGATGCTCCAGCACTCCCTATTGCTGTTGCAACAACGTAGCAACAACACCCGACGTTTAGCCCTATGTGATGTCAGTACTGTGGCCCCATCCCAAAAGCCCCCCTCCGATTCTCAAGACATGGAACCACGTGCGCCAATGCATATGACTCAACATACCAACCCCCTCAGAGAAACTAACGAATTTGTGAAGTGCTTCGAATATTTCTAACAATGATATTTAGTGCCTCATTCTCAGCACAGTCGTGAACATTGTGCAATGTGCAAGCACAACATGACACCCCATGAACCTTGTTTTGTTTCTTAAATTTCTTTCTCTAATGTTGTTTTTGTAATGTATGTTATACCTTGTATGTGTTTGTGAATTTGCACTGTAATTCTTATGTAAGTGATAGAGTAGGGCGCACAAATTACTGTATTGTTCTCTACACCATGTTTTTTTTGTATTCTGAATTTTTGTTGTGTGTATGCAAACAGTGTGCTTGAAGTCCCCAAAAACTGAAGCAGATACCACCACTGTCGTTATGAATGGACGATCAGTTCAGGGAACATTTTGTAAAGGTTATTCTTGCTGCAGGGAGACAGAATGAATCGGAGGTTGTAATTAGATTCTGAAAGCTCACAAAGAGATTGTTAACTTAATTATTATCATGTGTGATGAGTTCAGGTTAGTTAATGACTGAAATTGTGGTAACATTTTGGGCATTTAATTGCGGAGCACTCCAACTCTGATTGTAAAGAATAAACTGTTCCATATTTGGCTCACATGCCTGGGCCATATTTAGAGTGTGAATGTCTGTGTGAATCGGAGTTTGGAAGGGGCTCCCTGGGTATGGATGGGTGATGTGAGTGTTAGAGTTCCATATTAAGAAGGTGAAGTTGCCTACATCATAAATAATCCTCCCTCTATGAGCTGCATTTTTCAGTTGCAGTGATTTTTTTTTTATAGTGTGTGGCATGTGGAGTCAGTTTGCAAGATTGTTCTTAGGTAATTGACTCACTACCTTGCTCCTAAGTGAGCCAACCATTCACCAATTACAATCTAAAATGGCGTAGGGGCTATGAGAGGTGGCAGAAGCCCCCCCTCTTATATTTCTATCTTACTCTGAGTAATTCGATTTTCCTCTCTAATTACATGCGGTGAAAAGTTGCTATTCCTTCACACGCGGACTTCCCACGCAGCGTCTCTCGTCACCCGGGTGGTCCGGTGACAGGCGGGCTCTGCCGATCTTGAAAGGGTTAAGCCGATGGGTGTGAGGGAGTCGAGTGAATGCTTTCCAGACGCCGACATATAATAGCGGCGGAGACACGCCCGCAGGGGCCTGAAGGAGATTCCGTTACTTCGCAGAAACTTAGTGAAAACACTTTCTGGCGGGCTACCAGCGAGGCGTGGGAATGACTTGTGTTCCCAAGCAGCCTTGGCACGCAAATTCCCGCGTTTTCTGCCATATCGTAACTGTGATTGGCTTGTTCAGGGCATAGCTCCGTGACGTAGCAAAATCGGCGCAGAAATTGGCGCCAAGAATCTCTATTGGTGGAATGGTAGTGCTTCGGCAATTGAGTGGAATTTTCCGCCGGTTTTCGAGTTGCTGATTGGAACGTTTAACCACGGCCACTGTCGTGGGGGCGGGAATGTTCTGTGTTCGGTTTGTATGGGTGCTCTTGTGGTAGTCGTCTCTCGCCTTTCGGTCGGAGTAGGTTACAAGACTGAGCTCTCGCTGCTCTGGACAGCCTGCCTTCCCTTGGTTGTCTAATATGCTTTTATTTAATTGTTACTGTTTGACGAAGTTGCTGGAGTTTCGTCTTCAACGTAACTTTCCGAGTACAGTTGGCAATTGAGCGTTCAGCGTACAAGAGGCCTATGTTGTCTGTCTTGAGTAGTTTTGGCTAAAGTTGACTGTATCGGAGTTACAGTGTGACTTCGCTTGTTAAAATCAATCACTGTACCATCAGTGATTGTGTGGCGAGCCTTCTTCGTCTCCCTCAGAGGCGCATTTGCATTGCTAGGAAGTCTTTAGTCTGGAACAACCAGGCCAGGCGCCTGTTTGTCTTTTCTAACTTTGATCTGTCTTGGGTGTTCATTGTCTGAGTTCTCACTAATGTAGCAGCAGTTAATGCTGGGTTGGCTGTGTGTCTCTCTTAAGACTTGAGTTGCAAGGAATTGGCTCCACATACCACTTCATCATAAATGTCACAATCTAGTTTAGGCACAACTTCACCTTCACAGCATTTATTTGAGTATCCAATTTGAGCCAATTTGATGTATTGTAAATGTTTCATGTGTTTTTCTTTATTATTTTGAGTTATAATAAATCATATTGTTATTTTGGACAGAACTTTCATTCTGTTAATCGGTAGAGCAACCCTATCATTTCTCACTACGTTAATGAAACTTTCCTTTATTTAACTTATTTATCAAATCAAATTATTGCAGGTGCGAAACTCTCTTCTACTCCACTTGCAGGGTTGATTACAGTCAGGTCGCGTTTCTTTTTAATCCATGTGCAACGGGAAAAGTCGGAGTTAGAATAGGGGGGGGGGGGGGCTTAGAGCATCATTTACATATGTAGATTCTAGAAGAATTTAGTGTTAAATACACTGCTAACCCCGGCACCTCGCACGTTGTTGTACTCATCTGTATAAATAACACCTTTTAAAAAAATGAAAACTAAAGGAACTATCTTGCACACTTTATATACTAAATCAAATTGACAAAATTCTGATTTAGGCTTTTGGAAATAATGACAAAGTGGGCAACAAATTTCTTCATCATTTATTCATTTAATTTTATACTGTATTTTCTTTGGTTGCTTACTTATTTATAAAACAGACATACATATGTGCAATTAATTGGCATCAGTAATAATTATGCATTCTGTTAAAAGTTAATACTTATCTGTAAAAACATACTTTTTGCAATTTCTTTCCGTGGAATCACTCATGAGTGTAACAGAAAAATTACAGTTTAGGCATTGCAATGTCATCTGACACAGAATGGAAAAATTTTGCATTCCCAGTGTCATTTGATGCAATGGAGAAATCTGCAATATCTTTTGATATACTTCTTGAATGTAGACTACATTAACATGGCAAGTAGGTTACACTAAAAATTAGAGACTCTGGCAGGTGGCAGCAGGTGAAAGACTAATGTAGAAATGTATAGACACATTTCATGGCAGCACACACATGGTTTTCTTTATTCTTTTATTTACATATAAAGTTCCATAGAACCAAATTGAGGAGCAAATCTCCAAGGTCATGCAACATGTCAGTACATGAATTAGAACATAAAAGTAATAACAGATAAAAATAAAATATTTATGAACCCAAAAAAATTCAGTCCATAATTTTATGTCAATGCAGTCAACAACACAACAAGAATCAGCTTAATTTTTCAAGGAACTCCTCAGCAGAATAGAAGGAGTAACCCACGAGGAAACTCTTCAGTTTCGATTTGAAAGTGCGTGGATTACTGCTAAGATTTTTGAATTCCAGCGGTAGCTTATTCAAAATGGATGCAGCAGTATATTCCACACCTAACTGCACAAGAATTAAAGAAGTCCTATCCAAATTCAGGTTTGCTTTCTGCTGAGTATTAAATGAGTGAAAGCTGCTTATTCATGTGAATAAGCTAATATTGTTAACAAGAAACGACAGTAAGGAATATATATATAGAGAGAGGCCAATGTCAAAATATCCTGACTCATGAACAAGGGTCGGCAAGAGGTTCGTGAACTTTCACCACTTATTGCCCAAACCACCCATTTCTGAGCTAAGAATATCCTGTTAGAATGGGAAGAGTTACCTCAAAACACACCATATGACATAAGCGAATGAAAATATACAAATTAGACTAATTTTGGTGTCGAACAATCACTCATTTGAGATACCGTTTGACCTGAGATACCATTCGACTAGTAAAAATGGCAGCATTAAATCTTTGAACAAGATCCTGAACATTGGCTTTCCACGACAGCTTACTATCTCTCTGAACACCTAGAAATTTGAACTGTTCAGTTTCACTAATCATATGTCCATTGCGTGAAGTTAAAACGTCAGGTTTAGTTGAAATGTGTGTTAGAAACTGTAAAAACTGAGTCTTACTGTGATTTAACATTAGTTTATTTTCTACAAGCCATGAACTTCAGTCATGAATGGCACTATTTGAAACCTGGCCAACATTGCACAAAACATTCTTTAGTACCAAGCTAGTGTCATCAGCAAACATAAATATTTTACAATTACCCATTATATCGCAGGGAATATCATTTATATAAATAAGGAACAGGAGTGGCCCCAATACTGATCCCTGGGGCACCCCCCGCACTTGACTGTACCCCAACCAGACCCCACATCACAGCCATTCTCAACATTGTGAATAACGACATTTTTTGTCTGTTTCTGAAGTAAGAGGTGAACCAGTTGTGAGCTACTCCCCATATTCCATAATGGTCCTAGTTCTGATCAACACAATCACATGCCTTAGTTAAACAAAAAATATGCCTAGCGTTCGAAACCTTTTGTTTAACCCATCCAGTACCTCACAGAGAAAAGAGAATATAGCATTTTCAGTTATTAAACGACTTCTAAAGCCGAACTGCATATTTAACAACAAATCGTATGATTTAAAATGATCAATTACCATTACATACACAGCCTCTTCGATAACTTTAGCCAACGCTGATGGCATAGAAATAGGTCTAAAATTGTCTAGCTTATCCTTTTCTCTCTTTTTATAAAGCAGCTTTACTACTGAGTACTTGAATAGTTCAGGAAACTGACCGGTTCTAAAGGAAAAATTACAATTTTGGTTAAATACAGGGCTAACATGTGCAACACAGTACTTTAATATTCTGCTAGGGACACCATCATATCCATGAGAGTCCTTATTCTTCAGTGATTTAATTATTGACTCAATCTACCCTCTACCCCTTGTCTGTATCACAGAGGAGTATTCAGACATCAATCTCGAAAAGGCATTTACCAAGAATGTTATGTGATTCCCTGTAGAAACTGAATTTCTATTTAATTCACCAACAATGCTTAGAAAAGATTGTTAAATACTGTTCATATATCTGATTTATCAGTTACAGAAATATTTTCACTGCAGACTGAGTTTATGTCGACGACCTTGTGGTGGTGGCCAGACACGTCCTTCACAAATGACCATGTGGTTTTAATTTTATTCTGTGAATTAACTATTCTATTTGCATACCACATACTCTTTGCCTTCCTAAAAAGATTTAAGCACCTTACAATACTGTCTGTAATGGGATACTGTAGCTTGATTGTGACTACTTCTAACATTTTTAAATAATTCCCACTTTGTGTTACATGATACCCTTATCCCACTAGTCAGCCACCTGGGTTGCCTATTACTTGTAGTACCCCATTTAGAACGTTCTAGTGGAAAGCCACTCTCAAAGAGCATGAAAAATTTTTTAAGGAAAGCATTATATTTATCATCTATATTATCAGTACTATAAACATCCTGCCACTCTTGTTCCTTGACAAGGTTTAAAAAACTCTCTATTGCTGTTGGATTAACTTTCCTACATAGTTTGTAATTATATGTGACATTTGTTTGACTACAAAAGTCTTTTAGTGTTAAAATTTGTGCATATGATCTGAACACATCCATGCCCGAGGCAGGATTCGAACCTGCGACCGTAGCGGTCACGCGGTTCCAGAGTGTAGCGCCTAGAAGCGCTCGGCCACCCTGGCCGGCCCTTAGCACTCCGCCAATCAAAAACGTGTCTCTTCTTTTCGGCAGGAAGTGTGTCCCGGTTCTTCCTGTGAGAAGAATCCTCTGAAGTCAGGTCACGACCAATGGTTGTGACCCTGCGCATTCCTTCACACTGAAAGGATGTCGTTTCGCATTCTTCCGCGCCCAACACCCTTTCTCCTGGTATGCTATTGTGACCTTTTTTACATCCCACCAGAGAGCAACCACCCAACCATTCTGTCCGTCGTAAAATGGCCGTGCTGTGGTCTCTCTGAGGGCAGAAATGTCGCACCTCTGCTGGGTACTGCAAGTCTCTTCCCAGCCCTTCTTCAGCCAGTAGTGGCTTCTGAGGAAGATGTGGTTCCCTGCGATTTCCTGTCAGTGCTCAGCCTTAATTAATTCTCTGACAGTGACGTGCAGTACTACAGATACTGTATGTACGTGGTGGCTAGCCAGTATCAGCCGATGAAACGACTAGTAAACAGTGATATAACGTAAAAATGAATGTATAAGAATATTAAATGTATGGTGCCAAAATCTTGCCACTTTACATCTGATGGCTGGTCATAGCAAGACACCAGGAGTAGTCCGATGAGCCTCTCCCAAACATTGGAAAGTGGGACTTCTTCCCAGGCAGGGCCATACTTCTCGATGGTAATTATCATGAGGGTGCAAATCCGTGGTTCATCACAGAGCATGTTGTTGAGATCTATTTCTTCAGAAGCTCGTGACAGCACCACGGTGTTGTGGTGTTGTTGGTGGCCTATTTGTGGGATGGTAATACGTTAGTCCAGGTGATGGCAGTCTAACATCAAAAGGGCCAGATGCACAGAATACTGTTACTGGATGACAGGCAGAGATCTGAAGTAACGAATTGGTTAGTGAACCAAATGGCGATCTTCCCTTGTGGTGCTCAGCTGTTGTAGACCAGAGCTTTCATGATGAGTACGCCTTCCCCATTCCACTGCATGTCCAACATCTGTCTACTGTCACATCCGAACATCCCACAAATGTGTATATAGCACAATTCGGTCAACAGACCAAATGAAGATGCACAATAAATTCAAATTCTGTAGGAAGCTGATAATTCTATCTTCCGCGAGCGCGTGGTACCTCTGTTTCCTTGACACTGGTCAGTCAACACCATACTCTGTTCACGCTCCTTCTACATATGGGTTCAGAAAAAAATAGACATTCTTTGATAGCTAATATCTTTGGAACAATTGACATGTGTTTCAATTTTACGCGGTAGTACAGTCCATTGTTTTCTCAACAGATATTGGCGCTCGTTTTCCAGCAGACGACAGTGCAGCAATGAAAGAAGTAAGGTTGTCGTTTGAGTAACGCAAGGCTGTACTGAAAAGGTACAGAAAATACGGAAACCTGATGGACATACAACGGCAGTGGTGTAGTGTGAACAGAACCCAGCTACCAAGACATACAACAATTTGTCGTATTTGGGGTAAATTTGAAGCCTGGACCATAACGAAAGGTTTCCCCGACACAAACATCAGCGAGTCCAGAGTCCAGCGCTCCTGTTTTGCAACATTTTACTAGATCACCTCAGAAGTCTGTGAAGCCAGGTGCACGTGAAAGTGGGGTATGCCAGTGACACGCATGACCAATTCTGAAGGTTGCAAAGTGGAAAGTATACATTCTAAGAGTGCTGCACACTATGAAGGAGGACAGCGTGGGTCGAAGGGTGGAGTACTGCGAGTGGTTTGAAGGCATGCTTCGCGAGGATGAATGGTTTGCAGAGCAGTCATCGGCGGTTTCATCAGTCCAGTCTTCTTTGAAGGTACCAGTCGGATGACGTGTACCTTCATGTACTGCAGACGTCGATTTTACCTACCACCCGAGAGGGGTTTGGAAATGAACGATTTCACTATAACAAGATAGTGCTTCTAGTATGATAAAAAAAATTATTATTATTTTAGGTTAAATATATTTCAATTCTTTCAATTTAAATCTGTGTTTCATACTAGAATGTCGTCTTCCCAGTTTGGCACAGCTTTGCCACAGGAGACACGAAAGCGGTCGAAGACGTCCGTCTTCTGGTCGGCTCCTGATCGTTGTCAGAAGGAGACTAGTTTTTGAATACGCAAAGACTTCTATTACTTGGAAAAGAACAACCCGGATTCCTTTACGTAATCAGTATGAATTTTATAATTACCTAAGGGACCTTTAACAATGTACAGTAAGAAAAAATGCATTTGCAAATGAAATCATTCATAAATGGGGCAGCTATGAGTTGTATAGAAGACAAGGAGCGGCCTTCTGTCTACGACCAGGATGCCGCAGTATTCTCTGCTGTAGTAAAAGCTGTTTGACATTCATAAAAATAATATGGCATGGAGATTAAAAAAGTATAAAGAAAAAAAAACAGAATAAGAAGTCTGGTAAACACTAAATATATTCAAACAATTCTCACTAGCAAATTAGGGCTTGTTTATAAACAATATAACTTACATAAGTACTTTTTTTAACAGTATGGTGCGATCAGATTTCAGCCTGTCCTGTGCTGTTTCCTATGTTCGCGTTTTTTGTCACAAATTACAGTCACTTTTGTCCTTCGTTGAAGACAATTCTTGCACTGTTCAACACCTCCGATAACAATAGCTTGCCGAGTTACAGTTTCGAACATAAATTACTTGAATGTTATTAATTAATAATGTTGTCTGCACGCTGGCAAGACCGCTCACTTTTTTAGCTTAAAGTCGACTTCCTTTACGTGTTCACGTCACAAGCAGAAGTACATTAAAAAATCTGAAGATCTACAAAAGCTTTTTACTGTCATCTTTTATTTAGATCGAAGCGGAACGTCGTTCAGCTTCTGTTAAAATGTTTCTTTGACTGCGCAATCGATGTATTAGCGTCCGCGCTGGATGCGCATCTTTACGGTAATGTTAATTATACAAAACAAATGTCTTTCAAAGGGTACTGAAAGCTTTCATTGGACGGAAATACCAATAATATTACATCGCTTCCCGCGTGAGGAGTAATGAGTCTGAAAGATCGTTACGAGTCACGCGCAGTCGTAATATTATTGGATTCACGTACTTAGTGAATGAAGTATTTAAGGATCTCTCCTTGTAGGGAGCAAAACAAACATAACATAAGGCACATAGAATTATATACGTTTCACACTAAGTCGTCAAAGCTACTCACAGTTGCTTAATCATTAACAAACTTGGTTGTGGCATGATGCCATCATAAGTGTTCAAGGATTTAACATAGGTTTTTCTTTTTCTTTTTTTTTTTTTTGTGTTCTCAAGAATTACTCTCATTCAGTCAATTGAAAGATTGAAATACTAACATAGATACAAGTACAAATTAAATACACATACAGATACAAATATACATAAATATTGACAATAAGAAAAAAAATTCTATTACAGTATTGGTGCATTTCCGCCAATTTTGAACAGATCATAAAAATTTATCAGTCTTTCTCGTAGCGACGTCACTCTTCACTTTGTAGTTGGGAGTATTTCCCATGAACTCGGGTGATTTTCACAGGGGAATTCTTTCATCACCTTTCACTTTTCGCTGCACTAAAACTGGGGATCTCCTTTTCACATTCTGGTGGAAAACACTGGGAATTTCACTATGTGAAGGGGGAAGTGATATTTCTTGACGATCCATCGGGTCATGTCGGAATCAGGAAAGTTGATGACTGGTTCAATGACGGATGAGTCCGTTTGGTGGCTGTCTTAATCTTATTCCAATTCATGTTTCAGCACATGAAAATACAGAAAAAAAATCTGTATTAGGACTTGCTCATTAACTAGCATCTTAATCTAAGGGAATATAGAGTAAGAATTTAAGACAATAAAAATTACTACATAGACTATGTACATATACATTGTATATTATTCATATTTTGTGTCTAGGTTTTATATTCTTTCGTTAGCAAATATTAGCAAAACACGTTTCGTCTTGTACAGGTCTTTCTTAAGCAATGTATTTAGCAATATTGCCGTAGCAATTTTCATAGTTAAGGAAAAGTCATCATTAGTGTCCTTTAAATGTAAATATAGTAAAATCGTGCGTAGTTTATCAACGTTTTATTATTTTTAAGTCCATTTTCATCTCAAATCTGGAGCACGCTCGCGCCCGTTATGGAGAGGAATGCTTATTGTTGAGTACGGGCCGGCGAGCAGTCATTGGATGTTGCCACAGTGCTTCACAGTCACATGGTAACGAACTGGCGGTTTAACAGCGTTGGCAGTCCGCGTCCTGCACGAGGCAGATAGTTCTGTGGCTGCCAACCTTTCTTTTAACTTGTGCATTTTGTTGAATCGTGGGTACTGGAGCAGCTCGTCAAGGCGACATGGTCAACCTGGACGGTAAATTGACTGCACCAGCGACGAAGAACAGTCATCGATGAAAATGACTACTGTCACCTATTGCAGTAAGTGCAATAGCTTGTCTATCCTTTGACTGATAGTCACTGTATCGTCGTTGCAACGTGAGAATACTTGTAATGCTACTTCACACGCGGAACATCACACGTGTCCATAAGTTTATTACAGTTTTGATTCACACAAGAGATAACTAGTTGTTCGTGTACATACATGTGTCAAATTACTATTTTACACACGTGTCCATCATTTTGTCACAGAGTCACACGCAGCAATCCATACGTGTCCATATAGGTCTCTCTATACCACAGATTAGCACAGGTAATGCTAAAATTACTTATCATGAAAGGATCATTTACAAAATATACCTGTTTTTTTTTTTTTTTTTTTTTTTTTTTTTTTTTTTTTTTTTTTACTGTCCAAGACGTAACGAAAAACGTGTTTGCTATTCTGAATGGTGCTTCTGAGGCACGTTAGATTTTATATATATTTTAAATCTGATTTTTTTTTCTTATTGTTCTATAACAGCCCCCCTTTTTTTTGTTCATTTATTCGGTTACAGCAATAATCAGTAAATATACCCACTTTGGCGTGCCGAACAGTTCACGTTCAAAACTTCATCTAACAGAAATCGGGAAAATTATTCCTATTTCCTGGGATGCTTTTGCTCACAGCAAATCAGATTTACATCACGTTCCGATAAGTAACCGCAGATACGCATTAACCAACGAGCCACGATCGTCAATACACACAATATACACACGTCAAGTCTTTTGAACCAATTTCGAAATTTCTTCCCCTACCGGGTAGGGTAGAAGGTAAGAACGCTAAAGAAGAAAACTACAATAGGATAGTGCAAGGAAATGAAAGATACGAAGATAGATAATAGAAGAAATAATCAGTTGAGCAAATTCATTCTTCGGCTCCACCGTTTTTAATGTCATCCACGCGGCATAACTTGATTTCAGTATTAAAATGTCGCACAAATCCGTTTCCAAAGCATCTTCAAATATATCTCAAAATCACGGCATGCGGACATAGCAGAAGAATATAAGCAGATTATCTCAATCCTCAACTAGGTACCTTAATATCGAAGGTTTCTATATAATACTCGTGACACAGGAATAGTCTCTCCAAGTTTCTCCAATACAGGACCTAATTCTAATTATAAATGCAAATTTCTTAACTGGTTGACTCATAGTAATAAATAAATTAAAGTTGCTCTCCAGTTGCGAGTACCATTTCATTTCTTTGTACACTAACTATATGTTGCTGCTTATACTCGGTGTAATCTACAGATTACAATGTATCAGTTTTTCATAGTACATGGTTCTAGCGACTTAAAATATCAATCCTTTGAAAGCTTAACTTAGGTTAATACTTCACATATACGGACATTCTGGTCTGAATGAGGAATTTAAAGAAAACCTTTACTATTTGGTAAAAAGAAGATTTGCCATAACTTAAAACTAAAGCAGCAGGTGGCACTTTGGCACATCCCTTACTCAATTCAACGACTGCAGTCTTCAATTGCTCAAGAAACTTAAAACTACCTTAAAACTAAAGCAAATCTTATTTTCCAAATACGTAGAGTACCTTCTTCAATCAGTTCATATCTTTCAAGCTCCATCATTACTTTGTGTCCACCTCACTCAAATGATTACGTCACCTGCAGAATACATGTACATGCTGTTGATTCACATACTTTCTAAACAGATCACACTCTTGTTTCAAGTTGCAGCTTAACATAATAAATGATTTTTTTTCTAATGTTTTTCATGGTACTTCTTTAGGTCTACATGGTGGTAAAGTCCTCTTATTCGTCCACTAACTGGATCTGCCAACACGTAACAACCAATATGCGGCTTCCTGACTATAACAAACGGTCCTTCGTATAGGTGTTGCCACTTACGATTTTTACGTAAGATGAGAGATGGTTTGAAGTGTGTTCTCAGAAGAACACGCTCGTTCAGGCGATACGACAGAACTTTATTGACATGCTTGTCAAATGCCTTTTTTCTTAAATTGGCATGAGTTGTGAGAGAGATCAGGGCTTGTCTTAACTTATTATCTAGGTTGACTTCTGGACCTTCTATCTTGGGGATAGGATCAGTCCATTCATTGCTTTCCCTTTGCCTTGAGATTAATTCTGAAGGTGTGAAACCGGTCGAAGTGTGCGGAAGATTATTTACAATCTCTTCAAATGGAGTAACGAAATCGACCCACCGTGTTTGCTGGTTCGGTACATAGGTGCGAATAAAACGATTAAATTCTTTGAAGACTCGTTCTGTCGGGTTACTTTGCGGTCTAAATCTTGAGATTGGAATCTGTCTAATACCATTATTGGCAAGAAACTATCTCCACTCTTTTCCAACGAAGTTTGAAGCATTATCAGACAACATGGTTTCCGGCTTACCAAAACGAGGAAAATAATCCTTTTCTATTCGTCTTATTAAAGATTTTGCACTGGAAGACTTCATCGCGTATAAACGCACGTGCTTAGTGAAGAGGTCTAGCAAAACAGCAAGGTACTTAGCACCTCCTCTTCCTCTAGGAAGTGGACCCGCATAGTCGAGACTGACTATTTGGTTAGGACGCTCAGTGTAGATAGGATTCAAAGGTATGACATTCGAAAGATTGAAGGGCTTTGCCTTCTGACAGATTAAACAAGTGCTTAGCAGTTTATGAATTCTCTTATGCAGATTGGGTACGTAGCAATAGGCAGAAATCTTTCTTTTACACTTCTCGGGCCCATAATGTCCCCAGGATAGGTGAGTGTACCATATGAGATATTCAACGTACTCCTCAGGAATACAAACACACCATTGCTCCGTCAACATAGATGTACGATGAAATAAAACACCATTGTGTGATTTATAAAATTTCGACAAACGATGATTGGGGTTGTCTTGTAGAAGCTGTTTGCCTCTCTTCCACTTGCGATCACTTTCTTGCAGAGTACCCATCTGTCGGCAAAGACGTAGAAAATAACTACGATTCAAGGGATCTTTCATAAGGAGTATCTTGTGATTGGAAATCTGTTCTACAAGTTCCGTAGGCTCCGGCATTCCTTCCGGCATGCGTGACAGTGCATCTGCAACGATGTTGTTCTTGCCTTTCACGTAAACAATTTCGAAATTGTACTCCTGTAGAAATAGGCACCAGCGAGTAAGCCTCGGATGATAGAGCTTACACGAAAGGAGAAAGCTAAGAGCTTGATGGTCGGAATACACTTTGATCGGATGGCCATAAATGTAATAATTAAAACGGCGGAACGCCCATACAACTGCCAATCCTTCTAACTCGGTAACAGAGTACGATCTCTCGCACTCCGTCAGCACACGACTGGCGAAACTAACTATCCTAATCTCTTCTTTATCTCTAGTTTTCTTTAGCTGGAACAAACAAGCGCCCAAGCCTTGAAATGAGGCGTCACAAGAAATGCAGAATTCGGAGTTCATATCCGGATGACTGAGGATATTGCTATTCAGGAGAGCTTGTTTGATTTTGTCAAAGGCTTGCTGACATTCAGAGGTCCATGCCCAATGAACGTTTTTCTTTAATAGATTGTGCAACACTGGACTGTTCATGGATTGATTTGGTATAAAGCGACGAAAGAAAGACGTTAACCCTAGAAACCCCTTTAATTGTCTTTTGGTGCAGGGCACAGGGAAATTCCTTATTGCAGACAGTTTGTTAGGATCGGGAGAGATTCCCTCAGAAGAGATAATATGACCAAGGAATTTTACTTCCTTTTTTACAAACTTTGATTTCTGTAAATTGGCAGTAACGCCAAAGTTAGCAAACCTCACGAAGATTTTCCGAATCAAGTCAAGATGTTCCTAACATGAAGTCGAGGCTACTAAGATATCATCGACGTAGACAGTTATTTTGTCCTGTAAATCATGACCTAAGACATGGTCAAGTGCGGCAATAAAGACACCTGAACTAATATTCAAGCCAAAGGGTACGACACGAAATTGATATGACCGACCCGCAAAGATAAAGGCCGTGTACTTCCTTGAAGAAGGCGACAACTTCACCTGCCAATAGCTACTTCGAAGGTCGATGGAGGTTAGAAATTTGATACCATAAAACCTTTGCAGTTGCTCCTCCAATGCTTCCGGTCGGGTACACACAGGAACAATAATTTTGTTGATGTTCCTAGCGTCTAGAACAAGCCTAACACTTCCGTCCTGTTTAAATATAGACAATAATGGGCTCGAATATGGAGAGTCAGAGGGCTCAATTATTTTCCAGTTTAACATTTTTCGGATTTCCTGTCGTACTGCTTCCTTGCGGGATTGCGGAACTGCATAGGTGGTTTTACAGTAGGTGCTGTGGGGCTTAACCTTCATGTCGAATACATAGTTGGCTATGATTCCCGGTTTCTTAGAAAACACATTGGTAAATTGTGTCAACAAGTCGTATAGTTCCTTTCTTTGCCGGTCTCCTAAACCGTCAGATTCATTTGCCTTCGTCAGTAATTCTTCATGTGCCGGTAATAAGTCAAAGTCTTCGTCCGCATCTCCTGACTCATTTAAATAATTGAAATATTGTTGCCGCGATGTGAGCTTGCGGAGCTTTACTTTATGTTCTTGGCTGGACAACTTAACTTTGGTCCTCATAAGTTGAATCACTATACTCTTATCACTGCATCTGAAAGTACATGTACCTTCATGCAAATCTATGATGACACGATTCTTACGTAGAAACTCCATTCCTAGGAGGCAAGGTACTGACAGACTTTTAACAACTAGAAAAGTACATGGTACGGTGTCTGATGCAAATCTCACTGGTACATGAATTTGTAGCGTCACCTTTTGAACTAGAGAGCCTACAGCTCCGGAGACGGTACACCCTTGTACTGGCAATAACAGAACTTTTGCTACAGAACACACTTTCTTATATACACATAAAGACAAAACATTGATATTGGCACCAGTATCTATTATAGCGACAAGTGATACATCATGAATATGAATCATAGTGGATGCCTGAACCTGGTTTTCCCATAAATCATTCTCCTTCAGCAAGTCATCTCGTAAGTCAGAGTCATTGTCATATCGTATAAGGTTGATTTGCCCCCTAATGAAATCGCCCCCAACATGTTCCGCAGCTTCCCCAAGGAGGCAAGAAAAAGAAGCTGCTTTTAGTTTTCCGCATGTTCATTAGATTGAATTTCGCTCACAATTACTTTTGAAGTACCGGGCGGTACGCTCGGTACGAAGTTTGCTTCCGTATTCCACCTAAGTTGCGAGCTATTTGCCGGAATTTCAGTCGAGATCGTGTGTGTTGGCGGGTTTGCTCGGGCATAATAGATGCGAGAATTTTGAGGTTCATGATTTTGACTTTGATAGTTGGTAAAAGGTGGAGGACTATTCCTAAAGTTTGGAGCATACTGTTTTTTGTATTGCTTGGAAGGATCTGGAGGATTTCTCCCTTGAGAACAGTGCTGGAATCTAGACTGGTTACCATACTGCTGCTGACTGTTGGTGTTAATCCAACGTCCTTTTCCATTGAAATTATTATTTTGGCGATCGTTATTGTAGTGATAGCGATCATTGTAATTAACTGGTGAATTACCGTATTGCTGTTGTGTTGTCTGGTATATGGGGTGGTACCTGTTTTGATCATGGAATTTATGTTTCTGCTTCCCGTTACGGCGATAGTAGTTGTTATTATCGCACGGAACGTCGTGTCCTTTACTGTTGTTGGGTTGGTACGACATACCTAAGTGTTGGTGCTGTGTAGTGTGCGGGCCAGGATTACAATTACTCCGCGCACGTCTTCTTGAATCATGTCAAGGTTGTCAAGTACTGACAGAAAAGCCTCCGTGTCGTCGTCACTGACATTTACTAACTTCTCCCTGATTGATACCGGTAGCTTTGACTTAAGGATCATAATTACGTCCTTCGTGGAAATGGGCGTGTCCCAATATTGTATTTTTCGCAGGTATTTCTCAAAGTACCTACGGAGACCAGCACTTCTCGTGTTAAACGGTTCAGCATTATATACTTCCTTTCTAAGGCGTTGTTGTATACCTGAACTCCAGAATTTGTTCAGAAATTGCTTTTCGAAGTCAGCGTAATTATTACATCTTTCAATTACTTCTGTTCCCCAGACAGAACCCTCTCCTTGAATGTAACCTACTATAAAGCGCATACGTTGCTTGTCATCCCAGCTCTGAGGAAAAACACCATTAAATGACTTCAGAAAAACCATTGGGTGGATGTTGCGTTTCTCTGGCAGAAAAGGCTGGAACACGCGGTGCTTGAGAACGCTTTCTTCTTTCATTAGCTCGACAAGAGTTACTTGATCATTCTGGTTGCGTACTAGCGGATTCTTACTGCTGTGACCATGTACAAGTGGAGAGAATTTTACACGAGACATGGGATTATTATTGTATTCATGTTCTGAAGAAAGCAAGTGCGAATGCTCACTTCTATTGTCATTAGGAAAATCATTGACTTGTTGTTTCAACTGCTCAATTTCCTCAGTGAGGTGTCGTTTCCACTCGGGAAGATCTCGGTGAAAAACTCTACGAATCTCTCCTAATTCAGTGAGAATCGTATCTCCTGATGTACCTGGAGCAGCAAAACTTCAACTGTGGCTGACTTAACGGCTTCCTTTAAGTCGTGTTGAACCTTGTTTTCTATATACTGTTCCTTGGTCTCGACCCATTCTACAAATTCTTTTCCTATCGTGGAACGTACGTTTGCTGCAGCATCATTCACCTTCTTTTCAATGTTTATTTCGGATAGCGCCTGTGTCAGGTCATTGACCTGGCCTTGCAGAGTGACGACATTGTCTGCAAGCTTGTTTACTTTAGCTCCGACCTCAACGGATTTTTTTTGAAACTTCTGTTGTAACTGCCTGGCAACTTTCGATTTGTACTTTAATGTCTTTGTTCACGTTACCTACTGTGCTCTCACATGCATCTACCTTCTGCAGAATACCTTCTAGACTTTCATTAACTTTAGTACTTAATTCCGAGATATATTCCACCGTGACTGTCCTTATTCTTGCCTCTAAGTTGGCATCAATATTATCTAACCTATTTTTCATTGTACCAATCATGGTATTTAGGTCAAACCATTTTTGTTCCCTTTCTTTTCTATCTCGTTGTTTTTGTAATTTATAAGCTTCCCTTTCCCGTTTCTCCTGTTCTCTATCACGTTGTTTTTGTAATTTATAAGCTTCCCTTTCCAGTTTCTCCTGTTCTCTTTCTTGAAAAAAAATTCTCATCATTTCAACCATCGAATTTTCTCCCGCTTGCTGTGACGATGATTGCTGTGACGATACGTCACGCACAACATCATCGTCTGCCGTTCTCTCCATTCGCGAATCGGGTCTGCCTGTTCCCGTTCGCGAACGTAGTGGGTATGACTTGACAACAGTGTCATCAACGTCATCCACACTGTTTGTCGGCTTGCCTCTGTCATCTGACATGTTTATTTTCAAGTTTGTGACGTAACTGCTCAAAGAAATCTTTCGCAGCACGCCGATCGTCAACTCTCAGATGCGCACGCTGCGACGCTTCCTGATAGTCAAACGTCACACCGCGGTAGGTGACAATTGCCGACCTATACCGGGTAGAAGACAAGATGGCACCTAACTTTGAAAATAAGTGACAAACACCTACTAGACACTGAATCCTGCTATTATGGCATCCATCTTGTGTTCTTAACCGTAGCAACAATGAAGATGCTCATAATACTAACAAATAAACTTTGCATGAAGAGATGATCAGAAATGAATTCTAACTACGTAAATAAGCAATTCTGCAAGGAAATAACAGCGATAGGATAAAATAAAGCAGTAAGGAAAGAAATTCCGGAAATCAGTTTTTTTATGCAAGACGCGAGATTTTATGCGTAATGAAAACCGTATTTACATCAGTCGTTTTGCGCACTGCTGTTCTTTTTCAAAAAAAAAATTTTTTTATGCTTCCACGGTTTTGTTCAGTACTTCATTTACGGCTTCCCGATGTCCACCGGATGATGTCATGAAACAATAACAGAACAGATTAAAAAAATTTTTTATCAAGTCCCTGTTCGGGCGCCACATCTAGTATGATAAAAAAAATTATTATTATTTTAGGTTAAATATATTTCAATTCTTTCAATTTAAATCTGTGTTTCATACTAGAATGTCGTCTTCCCAGTTTGGCACAGCTTTGCCACAGGAGACACGAAAGCGGTCGAAGACGTCCGTCTTCTGGTCGGCTCCTGATCGTTGTCAGAAGGAGACTAGTTTTTGAATACGCAAAGACTTCTATTACTTGGAAAAGAACAACCCGGATTCCTTTACGTAATCAGTATGAATTTTATAATTACCTAAGGGACATTTAACAATGTACAGTAAGAAAAAATGCATTTGCAAATGAAATCATTCATAAATGGGGCAGCTATGAGTTGTATAGAAGACAAGGAGCGGCCTTCTGTCTACGACCAGGATGCCGCAGTATTCTCTGCTGTAGTAAAAGCTGTTTGACATTCATAAAAATAATATGGCATGGAGATTAAAAAAGTATAAAGAAAAAAAACAGAATAAGAAGTCTGGTAAACACTAAATATATTCAAACAATTCTCACTAGCAAATTAGGGCTTGTTTATAAACAATATAACTTACATAAGTACTTTTTTTAACAGTATGGTGCGATCAGATTTCAGCCTGTCCTGTGCTGTTTCCTATGTTCGCGTTTTTTGTCACAAATTACAGTCACTTTTGTCCTTCGTTGAAGACAATTCTTGCACTGTTCAACACCTCCGATAACAATAGCTTGCCGAGTTACAGTTTCGAACATAAATTACTTGAATGTTATTAATTAATAATGTTGTCTGCACGCTGGCAAGACCGCTCACTTTTTTAGCTTAAAGTCGACTTCCTTTACGTGTTCACGTCACAAGCAGAAGTACATTAAAAAATCTGAAGATCTACAAAAGCTTTTTACTGTCATCTTTTATTTAGATCGAAGCGGAACGTCGTTCAGCTTCTGTTAAAATGTTTCTTTGACTGCGCAATCGATGTATTAGCGTCCGCGCTAGATGCGCATCTTTACAGTAATGTTAATTATACAAAACAAATGTCTTTCAAAGGGTACTCAAAGCTTTCATTGGACGGAAATACCAATAATATTACATGCTCTGCCTCACTGCCACAGAAATGTCAGAGCCCATTTCGATGAATATCTACCTGGATGATGCATAGGTCGAAGGGGAGTTGTTGAGTACCCATTACAGTCTGCAGACGTTACACGTCTTGATTTCTACCTATGGGCGACCTTGAAACGCGAAGCTTATAACAGAAGCAAGCAACACTGAAGAGCTACGAGAAACCACCGAGGCGTCCTGTGCAGCAGTCACACCGGCGATAATGACAGACGTAGTTGGGTCAACAGTTCAGCAGCATCGACGTTGTTTCGCTGCTAATGGTGGTCACTTTGAACACGTAAACTAACCTACCACCGCGCAAGAATTGTAACTTTATGTCATATTGTTCCATTAATATCGACTATCAGAGAGTGTCTACATTTTTCTGGACCCATGTGTACATCCCACTAGGCTTGGTAACACCACTAAACACGGATACAAGTAATACACTTCAGTGGCCGTTCCACCTGTCAAAGAGATCTGCAGTTCAAATAATTTACATACCAGTAGACTGCATGTACATCTCCGAGGTTACATAAAATGTGCAATATAAGAGCAACACCAATTTGCAAATAATTTCTTCACGTAAAGTATCTGGATTTTTTTCTATAACTCACAGGCCTTATACACAAAGATAAACACACACACACACACACCACAAGTTAAGGTGCACTACGTGGCAGAACATTGTTCGTGTCTTTACTAAGCTTCCTCCTCTATTATACCCACAAATGAAGGGCGAACTACCAGGAGTGTTCCTGTATAAATATAAGAAAGGAGCCTTACAGTAAAATGGATTTAATTTCGGAATAAGATGACTATGCTGAAAGTTGAACCACAGTGTTGACTAGGTGTAGTCCTGCACTGGCATCTGGGACCTGCAGGAAGGATATCCGAGCATGATTTTGATAAGATGTGGTTCTCGTTTTCAGTACTGGTCAAAATCGTGTCTGTAGTTTTAATTACAATATTTATTATTCTTAATGTGAATGTACGTATTTTGTTCAGTACAGTACTCACTGAAGATACTATAAGTATTATATCGATGATGTTAGTCCATCGCCTACCGTTATCTTTTCCAATGCTCCAGTTTCCTTTTCATATGTGGAGCATCACATGAGCAGGACGCAAATGTCGACTGCTCCGATTACACTTTTGTTAAAGAGTTAACTCAGGCACGCGTGATTCATCAAATGATGGCATTTCATTGGGATTTTTAGCAAAAACAAGGCAATATTTTATTCCTAGTTTTCTTAACTGTGTTTCATCTTACATTCTCACATTATTACTGATATACTGTATACAAACTAGGTTGTGTAAACTTCATATTATTGGTATTTCTTATTCCACATGGTATCTTAGTATTCTAAAGGTCACAGCTGAGCAAACATAATTATAAATATCGTTCTCAGATTATGGTACATAAAATTAATTCAATCTTAGCGAAGTTCAGGAGGACAAAAAACCATAACTGGACACTGAAAATAATGTAGGGTAGTATTTACTTATACGTACAAGTTTTTGAAAATAATATGCATCTTTTGTCGGGCTGTTGCATATTATATGTTGCACACCATTGACATCAGTGGGTATGTGGTGTGGGTCTTGTATTTATGGGATTGAAACTCCATTTTTGCGTATTTATTAGGTGTTACGTTTTTTTCCAAAAATTCTTTTAATGTGCGTGAACAAGATTATATTTTTTTTCCCAAAAATAATTATTTGGTTGGCAGACGTTAGTAATGGCACAAATTGCGTACGGGGACAAAGTACTGTTATCTAAGATGGCAGCGATGACATCATCCAGGATGGCGGAGATGACGTCATTCAAGATGGTGGATTTTGGCAGGAAGTTTGAATTATGGTCGGAAAATGTCAATTGAGCTATCTCCACTAACGTAATCCCCACTCCAAGAAAATGGGAGCTAACTCCAACAGGATAATGCGCCACACCATGGTTATCTCCACGAAGCAAAGAAAATCGCGGGAAGATAGGACACTTGGCCAACCTCCACTAACATAACCCCCACCACAAGAAAAATGGCGGGAAGTTCAAATTCCAACATGATAATGCGTCACGCCTAGGAACATGGCGGGAATAAGGTACTTGTCTTTATTATTTAATCAATTTCAAGTACGTGTGCCCACCATGACTTCTGGAGCCCAGCTGGCTTAGTTCACATCAACGCCACCAGAGGACGCTATAGTGACGTCGCTTGATGACACTAGATCGTCCACACTCTCTCGTACAGCGCCACCGGCCCGCGTCCATAAAACTGCTTACATCAGACACCATTGGTCGCCATCTCCATACATGTGCCATACATAGTCTTCTGTAAACATGCCAACTAAACTAACACCCACATCGCACATATAACCTATCAATTACCCAAGTACTTAATTCCATTTCAATTTTAATCATATTCAATAAGTGAATTTAAAATTCCAATATTCAATTAGCAAATGAGAAGTTCGACATTTTCCCACTATCAGCGCCGTGTTCATTCATGACATAGAAACCCGCCACCCCTACAATGCTGCACTCCTATTGGCTGCTGCAATACTCACACGATTTGACCTCATTGAATCTAGGACGTGGAGTAAATTTTTACCAATCGCACACCCACCTGTACTTGGAATCAAATATTTAAAGTCTCCACCACGATCCTCAACCCAACACCATGCCCCCCTTACCACCCCATGTTAACGGGCTAACGTGTACTAACCTGCACTAATGTGTACTAACGTGCACAGTGCATGACTTCAACCAAAGTGGTGGGGCGAAATGACGGGAAAACAGATCTGAACACAAGTCTTACTTTGCAGGCCTTTTCTCCACCATGAGATTTACTATCCAACTGACATAGTACACATTACTGCCATCACATCACCCTGTCATCCCTCTTAACACCTAATCCCAGATGGTGGTCAGTAGGGGCGAGAATTATGCTAAAATTACTCAGGCTGCACTAGGCTGCTGGGGAGAGTAAGGAAGGACTCCGCTCTATTTACTTTCGAACATTTTATTTAGAGATCGTATATATTTGTCACACCGAGGCAAAACACTCTCCATTCAGCACAAATATCTCTAGACACACTCAGTACTCGTAAGCCGTCCAAATATCTCATAGCACAGCCTACACACCTGCTCGCGAAATAAAGCAATCAGTGCCTGCAAGTACCCTCCGCGGACCTCTGTCCAGAGACCCGATGACGTGGCGCGGCCGTCAGCTGTCAAACCAGGCACAGGCCCCATGCCAGGGTCCCGCAAGTGGCCGCATCTCATTCGTATTTCACTTATGAGAAATTCCTATCCAAATACGTTTTCACCTAGACACACGTGCTGACGTGATTGGGCGGGAGCGCAACTGCAAGCTGCAGTCGAACGCAGGCGGAAGTTGTATGTAAGCGCCGTTGATGGCCGGGGATCTTATTTACAGGGCGCGCCCTCCAAGCAGGACCGCGTGCGTGCGGCGTCCCTCCTTACCCTCACTCTAACTGCGGTCCGGCCAAGACGCTGCAGAATTCCGTTCCACAACAGCAGAACCTGCTTTCTCCTCAGCGATTCTGACGGACCGTACGTCACGTTTGACTGACGCTTCACCTCGCGTAGCTACATACCACTGCAAACGCATCCAGCAACATTATCAATCTTATACTCAAGTCACATTGCTATCTAAAATAATAACCAAGTCCAACTCTAGTAAATTCCATTGTTGTTGTTGTTGTGGTCTTCAGTCCTGAGACTGGTTTGATGCAGCTCTCCATGCTACTCCATCCTGTGCAAGCTTCTTCATCTCCCAGTACCTACCGCAACCTACATCCTTCTGAACCTGCTTAGTGTATTCATCTCTTGGTCTCCCTCTACGATTTTTACCCTCAACGCTGCCCTCCAGTAGTAAACTGGTGATCCCTTGATGCCTCAGAACATGTCCTACCAACCGATCCCTTCTTCTAGTCAAGTTGTGCCACAAACATCTCTTCTCCCCAATCCTATTCAGTACTTCCTCATTAGTTACGTGATCTACCCATCTAGTCTTCAGCATTCTTCTGTAGCACCACATTTCAAAAGCTTCTATTCTCTTCTTGTCCACACTATTCAACGTCCATGTTTCACTTCCATACATGGCTACACTCCATACAAATACTTACAGAAATGACTTCCTGACACTTAAAGCCATACTCGATGTTAACAAATTTCTCTTCTTCAGAAACGCTTTTCTTGCCATTGCCAGTCTACATTTTATATCCTCTCTACTTCGACCATCATCAGTTATTTTGCTCCCCAAATAGCAAAACTCCTTTACTACTTTAAGTGTCTCATTTCCTAATCTAATTCCCTCAGCATCACCCGACTTAATTCGACTACATTCCGTTATCCTCGTTTTGCTTTTGTTGATGTTCATCTTATATCCTCCTTTCAAGACACTGTCCATTCCGTTCAACTGCTCTTCCAAGTCCTTTGCTGTCTCTGACACAATTACAATGTCATCGGCGAACCTCAACGTTTTTATTTCATCTCCATGGTCTTTAATACCTACTCCGAATTTTTCTTTTGTTTCCTTTACTGCTTGCTCAATATACAGATTGAATAACATTGGGGACAGGCTACAACCCTGCCTCACTCCGTTCCCAACCGCTGCTTCCCTTTCATGCCCCTCGACTTTTATAACTGCCATCTGGTTTCTGTACAAATTATAAATAGCCTTTCGCTCCCTGTATTTTACCCCTGCCACCATCAGAATTTGAAAGAGAGTATTCCAGTCAACATTAGCCCCCTAGAAATACTTAACATGCGGTTTTGTACTAGATTTCGTCTTCTCTCAGCTTTTATGCACGGAAATTCATGCCCTAACAGAACCTCGTTACGAGAATAACGCACAATAACGTCCAGTGCAGTCTTCCTCGCTGACCTAACCCCACCACATTATACCAACCCCGCTCTCAACATACGCAAATGTTCGCACAGAAATGTAGAGGCTCCCGTATCCCAGTTCATACGATGGAGCATTCTTATCTGCTCTGGTCCAATTTACTCGCCGAATTACTGGTGCCGCCGGTATCGAAGCACGATCCACATATTCTCTCTGGTGCTTTCAGTCATTATATTAAACGGAACGCTAAATTGCATTGACACTTAAACCAACAAAATGCTCTCCCCATTATCAAACACATATCAGAGTTACAATAATATTGGAAGTCAGGAACATATTTACCACTCTAAGTATAATTAAATATTACTATTTGTGCAACAGTCTGACACCAATCAATGTATACGTAATCTCTCCTCTGGTTGACTGTACTTCAGTATTAATAGCGAATATAATTTTCCACTTTAAAGTTCTCACTCTTACCCTCGTCATTATCAGACTGTTGTATCTATACATCCGTCACCATAGGACACACAGTCATCATCTCTAGTCATTCCATAAGATAAAAACTAACTATCTTTACAATGCAATATATACACAGTTTACACAATGTAAGCCACATTAACTTTACAATACAGTCTATACACATTTTAGACAAACACTGCAGTTATCTTTTATATCTGTACAGTACATGAAAAAATTTTTTCACAGATCATGAAATACATACCAGACTCGCAAGCATATTGGAGTGTGAAACCGATCACCATCCCAGCAATATATCACCGAGTACCTCGTCGATCTAGTAAACATACAGTTCACATCCCACATCTTGCAAAATCCCCCCATTTACATCAGCAAACCGAAGTCACTCTCTGACCTGTTCTAGAAATTAGCGATCGTTTCACCTCGACACAAACGCGTTACTCTCTTTCCTTCCTTGCCTGCTCGCTTTTCTATGCACAGCTGCAGATTTTGCGATTACAAAAACACGCGTATTTTCACCATAATATTATACCATTTCGTGATCGAGTGGAACTTTGAGAAGGTAGTATGACTGAGATTGAGTGTTATTCCCTCCAATGCAAATTGTTGGGTTGACTGTTTCTGGACATTTCAGGTCTTTATTTAGTTGAGAGAAGATCGAATGTGGTGTGTGGAAGATACGTTTGCCTATTCTCTAGACCTGGGAAAGACCTTAGTTGGCTTGTAAATTACATGGATGATTTGGAGTATGTTAGATCAGCGTGATCGGTATTCGCGGTTTCAAATATGATTTTTATACGTTTGTTTCTAGTTACTCAGTGGTCTAGAGGACTCTCCACGTAGGTAAAGTTTCGTGTTTGTAAAAATATGATTTTGAGTCCACATGTCGGGAATTATGTTGCATTAGCTCTCGAGAGGCCAATGCTGTGTACTTGATACCAAGAAGTATAGCGAAAATGGTATAATATAATGACTCTGATACGTATTTGATAATGGCGAGAGCATTTTGTTGGTTTAAGTGTCAATGCAATTTACCGTTCCGTTTAATATAACGACTGAAAGCACCAGAGAGAATATGTGGATCGTGCTTCGATACCGGCGGCACCAGTAATTCGGCGAGTAAATTGGACTAGAGCAGATAAGAATACTCCATCGTATGCACTGGGATACGGGAGCCTCTACATTTCTGTGCGAACATTTGCGTATGTTGAGAGCGGGGTTGGTATAATGTGGTGGGGTTAGGTCAGCGAGGAAGACTGCACTGGCCTTTATTGTGCGTTATTCTCGTAACGAGGTTCTGTTAGGGCATGAATTTCCGTGCATAAAAGCTGAGAGAAGACGAAATCTAGTACAAAACCGCATGTTAAGTATTTCTAGGGGGCTAATGTTGACTGGAATACTCTCTTTCAAATTCTGAAGGTGGCAGGGGTAAAATACAGGGAGCGAAAGGCTATTTATAATTTGTACAGAAACCAGACGGCAGTTATAAGAGTCGAGGGGCATGAAAGGGAAGCAGCGGTTGGGAACGGAGTGAGGCAGGGTTGTAGCCTGTCCCCAATGTTATTCAATCTGTATATTGAGCAAGCAGTAAAGGAAACAAAAGAAAAATTCGGAGTAGGTATTAAAGTCCATGGAGATGAAATAAAAACGTTGAGGTTCGCCGATGACATTGTAATTGTGTCAGAGACAGCAAAGGACTTGGAAGAGCAGTTGAACGGAATGGACAGTGTCTTGAAAGGAGGATATAAGATGAACATCAACAAAAGCAAAACGAGGATAATGGAATGTAGTCGAATTAAGTCGGGTGATGCTGAGGGAATTAGATTAGGAAATGAGACACTTAAAGTAGTAAAGGAGTTTTGCTATTTGGGGAGCAAAATAACTGATGATGGTCGAAGTAGAGAGGATATAAAATGTAGACTGGCAATGGCAAGAAAAGCGTTTCTGAAGAAGAGAAATTTGTTAACATCGAGTATGGCTTTAAGTGTCAGGAAGTCATTTCTGTAAGTATTTGTATGGAGTGTAGCCATGTATGGAAGTGAAACATGGACGTTAAATAGTGTGGACAAGAAGAGAATAGAAGCTTTTGAAATGTGGTGCTACAGAAGAATGCTGAAGACTAGATGGGTAGATCACGTAACTAATGAGGAAGTACTGAATAGGATTGGGGAGAAGAGATGTTTGTGGCACAACTTGACTAGAAGAAGGGATCGGTTGGTAAGACATGTTCTGAGGCATCAAGGGATCACCAGTTTACTACTGGAGGGCAGCGTTGAGGGTAAAAATCGTAGAGGGAGACCAAGAGATGAATACACTAAGCAGGTTCAGAAGGATGTAGGTTGCGGTAGGTACTGGGAGATGAAGAAGCTTGCACAGGATGGAGTAGCATGGAGAGCTGCATCAAACCAGTCTCAGGACTGAAGACCACAACAACAACAACAATGGAATTTACTAGAGTTGGACTTGGTTATTATTTTAGATAGCAATGTGACTTGAGTATAAGATTGATAATGTTGCTGGATGCGTTTGCAGTGGTATGTAGCTACGCGAGGTGAAGCGTCAGTCAAACGTGACGTACGGTCCGTCAGAATCGCTGAGGAGAAAGCAGGTTCTGCTGTTGTGGAACGGAATTCTGCAGCGTCTTGGCCGGACCGCAGTTAGAGTGAGGGTAAGGAGGGACGCCGCACGCACGCGGTCCTGCTTGGAGGGCGCGCCCTGTAAATAAGATCCCCGGCCATCAACGGCGCCTACATACAACTTCCGCCTGCGTTCGACTGTAGCTTGCAGTTGCGCTCCTGCCCAGTCACGTCAGCACGTGTGTCTTGGTGAACACGTATTTGGATAGGAATTTCTCATAAGTGAAATACGAATGAGATGCGGCCACTTGCGGGACCCTGGCATGGGGCCTGTGCGTGGTTTGACAGCTGACGGCCGCGCCACGTCATCGGGTCTCTGGACAGGAGTCCGCGGAGGGTGCTTGCAGGCACTGATTGCTTTATTTCGCGAGCAGGTGTGTAGGCTGTGCTATGAGATATTTGGACGGCTTACGAGTACTGAGTGTGTCTAGAGATATTTGTGCTGAATGGAGAGTGTTTTGCCTCGGTGTGACAAATATATACGATCTCTAAATAAAATGTTCGAAAGTAAATAGAGCGGAGTCCTTCCTTATTCTCCCCAGCAGCCTAGTGCAGCCTGAGTAATTTTAGCATAATTCTCGCCCCTACTGACCACCATCTGGGATTAGGTGTTAAGAGGGATGACAGGGTGATGTGATGGCAGTAATGTGTACTATGTCAGTTGGATAGTAAATCTCATGGTGGAGACAAGGCCTGCAAAGTAAGACTTGTGTTCAGATCTGTTTTCCCGTCATTTCGCCCCACCATTTTTGTTGAAGTCATGCACTGTGCACGTTAGTACACATTAGTGCAGGTTAGTACACGTTAGCCCGTTAACATGGGGTGGTAAGGGGGGCATGGTGTTGGGTTGAGGATCGTGATGGAGACTTTAAATATTTGATTCCAAGTACAGGTGGGTGTGCGATTGGTAAAAATTTACTCCACGTCCTAGATTCAATGAGGTCAAATCGTGTGAGTATTGCAGCAGCCAATAGGAGTGCAGCATTGTAGGGGTGGCGGGTTTCTATGTCATGAATGAACACGGCGCTGATAGTGGGAAAATGTCGAACTTCTCATTTGCTAATTGAATATTGAAATTTTAAATTCACTTATTGAATATGATTAAAATTGAAATGGAATTAAGTACTTGGGTAATTGATAGGTTATATGTGCGATGTGGTTGTTAGTTTAGTTGGCATGTTTACAGAAATAAAAACGTTGAGGTTCGCCGATGACATTGTAATTGTGTCAGAGACAGCAAAGGACTTGGAAGAGCACTTGAACGGAATGGCACATGTATGGAGATGGCGACCAATGGTGTCTGATGTAAGCAGTTTTATGGACGCGGGTCGGTGGCGCTGTGCGAGAGAGTGTGGACGATCTAGTGTCATCAACCGACGTCACTATAGCGTCCTCTGGTGGCGATCATGTGAACTAAGCCAGCTGGGCTCCAGAGCTCATGGTGGGCACACGTACTTGAAATTGATTGAATAATAAAGACAAGTACCTTATTCCCGCCATGTTCCTAGGCGTGACGCATTATCATGTTGAAATTTGAACTTCCCGCCATTTTTCTTGTGGTGGGGGTTAGGTTAGTGGAGGTAACCAAAATTCAAACTTTCCGCCCACATGCGCCATCTCGAATGACGTTATCACTGTCATCGTGGATGACGTAATCGCTGACATCTCGGATCACAGTACTTTGTCCCCAAACGCAAGTTGTCCCAATATTGACGTTCATGTCTTTTCATAATGATGTACATATTGAGAACGCATCTCTGAATCTGATATTTAAGTGATAAAAGGTGAGCTCTGTTGAAAGACTTGAAAATCGTTCGTATGTCGCAGACAATTGAAGTGCAGGTTATGTGTGTAAAAGTGGTGCACTCTAAGT